>NW_019385825.1:81066-100505 GCF_000671375.1 Centruroides sculpturatus | reverse complement strand
TTACTTAATTTATTTATTATTTATTTTTTTTTTGAGGGTGATAAACTGTCCATTTTGATGCAAATGACAAACAATTGGTTATTTTAGAAAATATTTTTAAGGAAAATAAAGTAAAGAAAATAAATAAATTTTTGAATATTTTAATTAATTTTTTTTAAATAAAGTCTTATTATTATTATTTGTCTAAAAATAAAAATTGCTTCCACTGTATTTCCTTGCATATATAAGTATTGGCACTTGACATTTTACGACACGTTATAAGATTTAAATTTCAAATTTTAATGAAGTTTAATTTTAATAATATAATAACCACCTGTTCGGATAGGAAAAAGAGGAAAATTTTTTTTTTAATTTCATAAATATTTCGTCGTGCAGAAAGAAAAACATAACAAACCAAAAAAAGAATATATTATCCTTTTCGAATTTCTTCTTTTATAATCTACTAGAACAAAATTTGTTAATGAATATACTACTTGGATATGGAAGCTTATCGACGTACTATAAATTATCAGAGATTTGGCAAAAATTTCCAAGCTTATCTGCAGAATAAGATTATTGGACTTTAAGAATGGAAACAATGTCCATCCCTCACCAAAATAAATATCAACTTCCCTTACGCCATTGGAAAGTTTTGTAAAAAAAAAATGACTTTAATAAAATTTCACGCTTGATAATTAGTAAAAAAAGAGGAAAAACGGAATGATTTTCCCCGTTTAAAAAAAAATAATAATTTCCATAAAAGATGTAGAGGAGAGTGAGAGAGAAAAAAAGGGGGGACGTCGAAATTACAAAAGAAGATTAGAAGAATACCGCGTGCATGCCAAGTAAGAGCGATGCGAAAAATAATAATAAATAAATTGCCATCACTAATTACTAGTGATGCCAATTTATAGTATTTGCCACTGTCATTAAATCACCAAACATCAGTAACGATTACTGTTTACTGATTTACAGTTAAGTGATGGCTGATAGACCATTGTAAGCAAGTTTAATGATGAAAATTAACGTTTATCCCGATAAACTAAAGCATATTTTTAAGCATAAATCGAATTAGTCGTGATCAAGAAATAGTATTAATGATTATAATTCTCGTTGACTAAATCGTATTAAAGATAATCATCACTAATCACTAAATTGAATTACTGATGACTATCGTCAATCAGTATCTGTATTAGTGATCCTTATCGCAAATCACTAACAGACTTAGTGATCAATAACGCTACCAACTAAACGGAATTTAGCGCTTTATATCTTTCTAAACTTTTCCAACTGTTACAAAATAATAAGATCTTATTATTTTGTATGTAATTTGTATGCTCAAGCTGCAAAATTTTTAATATATATAATTTAAAATATATGCTCTCCACCTCAAATTAGTATTGTAGTATTTTGCCCCTGTACATCATACTTTTCCTGTTAGCAATAGAGTCGTGCCAGTCATCTATCTAACTCCTTCCAGAGGAAAATTTTTGAATTGAAATTACGTTCATACATTGTTATTCGGACCTCCTGCTCCTAATCTTTTCATATCTGATCTTGTTTTCATCTCTCTATCTCCGTTTTCCAAATGAAGGAAAGACTTGCAGCTCAATTATTGTAAAAATTATTTGTAATTATCTTTGAGTATCGATCCGTACTCAAAGGAAAGAATTTAAATTTTAATTCTAGAAAAACTACGTTATCTCATTTTATCTATCATACAATTTATCTATCTATTAATAAGTTTAAAAATGATTTATTCTTTATAAACAATTTTCATCTTTGATTTATTTAATTCTAATAAAAATTTTAAATTGAAAGAAAGAAAAATTTCATATGGAATGTTTGAAAGTTTAAACATTTTAAATGCTTTTATTGCTCAATAACATAATATAAAAGTAAATACTATCTTGTTAACAAGCCTTTACTATTTATTGTACTCTATTAGCTAATAACAATGTTTATTGTTGATTAGGAATAACATCAAAGTAGAGGATAACAATTAACGAGGCAATAACAGATATCATTATCTTTAATGACATTTATAATATTATATATTGTCATATGTATCTCAAGTAGGGTCGGACTTACTCGTTATTAGCTATTACAATTTTTTTATAAAACCCATCCCTACCATGAAAATCAAGCATATTGNTTATGGGGATTTATGCTATTCAATTTTGGTTGAATAAAGGTTAAGGGGGTGGGGAGATAAAGAGGGTCATATGTATCTCAAGTAGGGTCGGACTTACTCGTTATTAGCTATTACAATTTTTTTATAAAACCCATCCCTACCATGAAAATCAAGCATATTGTATTGAATAATACAGTAGTTATAAATATAAAAAATTTTAAACAAAATATCATAACAGATGGAGCCGCCAAATGTTACCGGTAAAGTTAAGATACTCGTTTCTGGATTTTTTGGCAATTAGATAACGATTTCGGCTGGCTGCTCTACTGATAAACAGGAAGTACGATGGCATCACTTCCAAAGCGAATAATTAGAATAGACGAGCAAACCGAACAACTAGGTATAAGTTATACGATAATCTTTGGTGCACAATTCAAATTATATTCATTTTCAATTATCGTTAGTGTTGTAATATGAGCGATTACCTCATTGTTGTCATTCATTAATTCAATAAAACTTTCAAATTTGGTCTTTATGCTATTGTAAGTGATACTGTAATAAACCAATAATGTCTTTCTCTTCATCCGATGATATTTCTTTGGGAAAATCAAGATAATCTAACAATAGTGACAAAAAAAAGTTTTATATTCGCACAAACATTCGTCATTTGGCAACATCAAATTTCTTAATTTCCGATCAGAATGGAAAGAGTACTCTAGAACAGCTAGTCAAATTCGCCGATAATGGCTATCATTACTTTTTGTGCTGATTAAACAGTCTTTGTCTTCTTTAAAACCCATTTTAAACGATTTCCACATTGTGCTAACAGCTAATAGCATATGGAGACATTGGTTAGGAGGACGGAAGAAATTGATTTGCCTGAAATTTTACACAAATGGAAACATAAGTGTTAATTTTTAATTTTCCATCACTGATAATTTATTAATTTTTTTGATTTCTCTCACTGATTTTTTGTTCTTGCTTTGCCCAAATTTTTATCACTTGTTTTTCTTTATTTGGGAATGTAGTTGCCTTCTTGTTTTTCTCGATTCGTATGTCCATGATTGTGCTAACCCGACATATATTTGGATAATCAAAATTTTCAGTAAACATTCTCATACAAAACTTAAGCAAAATTGACCGATATTGAAAATTGTTATCGCAGAAAAAATAATATAATCCTGAATTATATTATTTTTTATTATTTTATATTATTTATACGCTAAAATATTTTTTAAATACAATTTTTTATGTTCTATTCGCTATATATTCTATTAATATATTACACGGATGGCTGAACATTAGAGACAATGGAGACACGTTTTCAATAGATCATCCGTGAGTGGCAACATCCATTCATCATACGTAATCAATCATGAGTTAGAAGCTGAGATTCAGAACTAGACCGAATCCCAAGAGTGTACTTGGACTTGGCCCAGCTTCTGAATCTCAAAAAGTTTCCTGAATAATCAGGTCCATAAATAGCTTATCCTTTGTCATCGACTCCATAATGTTGACCTAGAATTGAAGATTAAAGTGCTTTGAAATTATTTTTACATTAAATTCTAAGTTATTTTTATCATTAAATTTAACAACTAAATAAGTTTATATCGAAGAATAGAAAACTTCATTTCACAATCCTCGGTTTAAAAGATTAATTGGGAGAGAAGTGTCTGCTATTGTCGAAAATTCGTTAAATCGAATGTAAAGCCGATATATTATAAAAACAAACGAGCAATTATTTATTATGACATCGTCACAATTCTGGGCTGCAATTTTTATTCATATTTTTAATTTATTTAATTTAAAATATATGCTCTCCACCTCAAATTAGTATTGTAGTATTTTGCCCCTGTACATCATACTTTTCCTGTTAGCAATAGAGTCGTGCCAGTCATCTATCTAACTCCTTCCAGAGGAAAATTTTTGAATTGAAATTACGTTCATACATTGTTATTCGGACCTCCTGCTCCTAATCTTTTCATATCTGATCTTGTTTTCATCTCTCTATCTCCGTTTTCCAAATGAAGGAAAGACTTGCAGCTCAATTATTGTAAAAATTATTTGTAATTATCTTTGAGTATCGATCCGTACTCAAAGGAAAGAATTTAAATTTTAATTCTAGAAAAACTACGTTATCTCATTTTATCTATCATACAATTTATCTATCTATTAATAAGTTTAAAAATGATTTATTCTTTATAAACAATTTTCATCTTTGATTTATTTAATTCTAATAAAAATTTTAAATTGAAAGAAAGAAAAATTTCATATGGAATGTTTGAAAGTTTAAACATTTTAAATGCTTTTATTGCTCAATAACATAATATAAAAGTAAATACTATCTTGTTAACAAGGCTTTACTATTTATTGTACTCTATTAGCTAATAACAATGTTTATTGTTGATTAGGAATAACATCAAAGTAGAGGATAACAATTAACGAGGCAATAACAGATATCATTATCTTTAATGACATTTATAATATTATATATTTTTCTATAAATTTAATTGATTAATTCCAAAGCAAAGTTAATTATAATCTATTATATATTATAATTAAATATTTTTTTTTTAGTATTTTGAATTTCAGAAGAAATTAAGAAAATTTGAATATTTTTTAATTAATTTTATTTACAATTGATAACAATTTTATTTAATTTACAGATTATTTTGTAAAGTTTCTTATAATTAAATCATAAATATAATTTACACGTTAATTTTCTATTTATCTTTTTAATGAATTATTAAAAAGTAAATATAGGACTATAACATATATTAATTCTTCGATATGCAAATTAATTTTTTAATTACATTTATTTTTTCATTTGCCTCTTTATTGTGTTTTGAGTTTGTTAATGAAGATAACCTCTCTTCTCAATTAATTCTAAGCATTAAATGCATTACAAAAATATTTCAGTATACAAAATTTTTGTATAATTTTCGAAGTATAAAATATATATTTAAAATATTTCATAGATTTTCTAATATTTCATTAAGAAAATCGGAATATTGAATTGATATTATTATCAATTTATATAGGTTCTTGCTTGCATAAGAATATATACAAAAATTATCTTCGATAATCAATTAATGGACTTCAATGCTTGTTAAAGGCTCTTCTGATTTCTGTTCTTCAGCTGCTTCTTCAGGTTTTTCTTCATTTTTTTTCTCGCTTTCATCTTCGTTTTGAGAGTTTTGAACAATGTTGTAAGCCGAATTTCCATTAAATGTATACAACATTCCAAATATTAACGTAAACACAATTATCGTCCATACTAACTAGGGATAAAATAATTATTATATTTTAATTATGATTATTTTTAATAGTTAAAATTAAAATAATTTTATTTAATTACATTATACAATTTATCTGCTATCTTTATTTTAATAAGTTGTCGCATTAAATAACCGAAGAAATGACTCATCTAATGTCGTATTACTTAACAATGAACAACGTCCTTTATCAAAGGATATGAATGACGTAGAGAAGGAAATTGTTCTTTAATGAAGGAAATTGTTATTTGCTTAATAGGTTGGTGAATAAATTGTATATATTTTTTTTGTAATATGCTTATATAAATACAGCCAAACCTCTCAGCAGCGGCCAGCGACAAGAAAACGGCCGTCGTTAACGGGTGGCCATTATTGGAGATTCGACTGTCAGGCATTTTAATGATTTTCTTTCATTCTTCTTCCTTCATTAAATATTAGAATATAAATATTTGCATTATAAAGTTTCGACTATTACAATATATTCTAATTGATTATTAAAATTTTGGCATTTATATATTAATTTAAGAACTAAAATCGAAATGCATGCTCATTAAAAATAAGCATTTTTAATATAAAATAGAAAATTTTCGTGTTAATATTATCATCAGGCTATTAAAATCAAGTTTTTTGATAAATTTATTAATTAGTTATTTATTATTATTTACAGATAACTGAAAACTCTTAAACAAAGGCCAATTATATTCTAAAGGCCTACGTTAATGTTTAATCATGGACACGAAGGCCTACAGTTTTGGCTTCTGTTAGCATAAATGAAACTTTTTCATGAAAAAGTAAAATTCATTAGGAGCTATTCCTTAATTAAGTGTACAGTTTAAGAGAAGAGGAGGGTCGCTAAAAGTACATTATTGTAAATGATGCGGGAGGAGACTCGAAACATCGTCTAAGTGGACTTTTTTTTTTAGTGGTATTAGCGGCAATCGAATTTGTTCTTCTAAGCCTACTTACCAGTCAAGTGAATAAAGTATCATTTAAAAAATATTTATAGAATTTTTTCAAAATCATTTCTTCAGTGTCAGGGGAATGCATAAACTATTATACACGGAATTAAAGGGAAGGAGGTTAGTCGAACGTAAACAAGATGGAGGAAAAGTCAAAAGTGGCTCAAAACTTTACACAGAATTAATGAATGGTCCTTTAGGAATTTTCGACTATCAACACTTTAATAATTAATTGCAGCGCATTCTCGCTAAACCGAACGGAACAACCGAAACAAAAAGAAAGCTCTTATTTTTTATTGTAAAAACATTTCAAATTTGTAAATGTATGTACCAAATACAGTATAAAATTCTTTTTAAATTTATGTATTTGTATGTATTCCTTTTTGTCTTATTCTTTTTAAACGGAGGGTATTATTAACCCAGCTAATCCGAATAATTCCAAGCAATAATTCATTCGAATTAGATAGAGTGCTCTGTACTATTTTTACTTTGAAATTTAAAAAACATTGCAGATTAAAAGTTATTATACCTACTGTAAGTTATTATTGAACAGAATTAAATTATTGCTCTGAATTTCTATTTGTTCAAAATATCAAGAACAATAAACATTTACAGAAGAAAAAAATAAAAAAAAATAATAATATAACTCTTTTTTAAAAAATATATTTGTATAATTAAAAAAACCTATTGATTGTTTTAGATATTTTAATGATTTATATTTAAGAAAATATTTAATTAAGTAAAACGTACTTTAAAAAATTCAAATTAAGGTCCGTGTTTAGTTCTTCGGCTTTTTTCCTAATAATAACTCATTAAAAATACATCTCAACTTTACTGGATCTAATTATTTAATTATAAACATAATTTATATACACGTATATATTAATATATAGGATTTATATAATCATATGTAGGAAAGCGATGGTCGACACCACCATTGGCGCATTATACCAGGGACCCGGGGAATTTGAATTAGAGGGCCCCATGTACTGTACACTGTTGACTTCAAACATTTTTTTCCGGGGCAATTTTTTGGGGAAATATATATATATATTATAAATAATTAGTTTGGGGCCTCCTGTTGGTGGTTACCCTTTTTGCCCATAGGATAATGCGCCAGTAGTCGACTAGATGCCAGCCTCCCGTGAAGATTACAAATTTTTACGAATGGATTGATCCGTATATGTTATTTTCAATATCCGGCCATCCCCACATTTTGAGCCTGGTCGAACTAATTATATGCATGTTTAAAAGGCTCTTTTATTTCCCAAAGACGAACTGTACACAAGTTTAATCGTAATTTTATTATAAAAAATTCTAAAATTAAGTTCAATAATAATGAATTATACACATACATGAACTCTTGTGACTAGGAAAAGTTAANATAAGTTAAATTAATAATATAAACAATTAATTAATTTATTTTTTTCCTTATAAAATATAGTAGAATTTTTTAAAGAAATCCATTTGGGATATAAATTTAGAAAATCAGTGTTTTTAAATCTAAGCCTTAAAAAATACTTTATAATTTACCATTTAATTCTTTTATTATTTTAATTCGGAAGACTTTTTCTGTATGTATGGATGTTAGTGTATGTGTGAGGGGGCAAGATTTTGTTTACCCACTTTGAAGCTTAATAACTCCTGTGCTTTTTGTTGAAAATCTCTGAAATTATGCAGGGAGCTTTGTGTATTAAGTGGATTGATGCTATTAAATTTTCATGGTTAAAGGTCGAGGAGATGAAGAGATAGAGGGTATCATGTGCCATATCTCGAGTGGGGTAGAACTTAATAAAAACTTTGCTCGTTATTAGCAATTACAATTTTGTTTAATATTGATAAAAACATAAAATATGCTTATTAATTTAATTAATTAAACTTATGAAAAATGGCCGTTGTTTGTAGGTTATTTTATATGCATTTTTGTTTTAAAAATTCCCGCTGTTTAAAGCTGGCCGTTGTTGAGAGGTTCGATTATGTTGATCAAACCGAAGAATTCTTGCAATTGCTTTATTTATTACTACCAAAAGACCATTATTTAAATTAAAAACCAAATTATATTCAGAACTTTTACTCGAGGGCCTTAAAAGTAATGCGTTGTTGAAACATTAAGGCAAAGACCTCTTATCTGATACAATTAACATTAATAAATTCAAAAATAATTATACAAATCGCAAATATTCTAGTAAAAAAATAATTATTAAATCATTTTATCTTCTATTAAAATAGTAAATATTGATAATAATAAAATATTTGTAAGAAACTTACTGTATTTCCACAACCAAAACCCAATATAAATTGGCAGGTCATACTAAAAACAGAACAGAAAGGATGCTTTAATTTTAAGAAGAGTCTACTATTGAAGCAATTATTAATTGTCTCTTCTGATTGGTTCAAATTAAATAGGATGACAGTTATAGTATCTTCTACTGTCTGCTTACATTTTCTTTTTTTTTGTTTTGTTTTTTAATATAATAGTTTATTGTTTTGTGAAAGAAAATTACTTGTTTGCATTAGGATATTGGATAATACTTTTAAAAAAGTACAGTACAAAAATAAAAATATATATATTTATTAATGTTTATTTATAAAAATGATAATATACTTCCAGTTTCTTTTTAATTTTATCTTAAAACGAAAAAAACTGCTTTATGAAGAATATATTATGCTTGCAATATCAATATATAAAAAAAAACTGGCCATGTTGTTGCTAGACACTCGCCGACAATCTTTATTTGTTTTCATCCCAAATAATTTTTAATATTACCTTTAAGTCTTCAGATAGGTTCGGGAGATAGTAAGGAAATTGGTCAATATCTCCCGAACCAATCATCCGATTTTTCTGAAATTTTCTACAAAACTTTGACAGAGACACGCAAAACTCCATGCAAAATTTCAAAAGTTTTTGAGAAAAGTTACGGGAGTTATTAAGCTTCAAAGTGAGTGAAAGAAATCATGTCCCATACACACTGTATACATACATACATACAGAAAAAACCCCAAATTTTTTTGCATTTCACCACGTTCCAGGTTCTCTGAGTCAAAAAATGTAAAATCTTGGGTTATTTCGGTTGCCTTATCGCTATACTTTTGATCTGTTATATAACAGATGGAAAAGTAATATACTTAACAAGAGAATATTTATATTAAACTTATTAACATTTTAATTTAAAACCATTGCATAAAATAATTTTTTAACATTTTTTTTCCTGTAAAAGTATTTTAGTTTGATTAATTTCAATGAAGTTAAATATTGCAATAAGAAAATTGAAAACTAGATGGCGTTACATACTCTGAGAATCCCCATTATAGAATTAACTCTAAGGTTTTATATACTTTAACATTATAAAAAAAAGGTTCAGAAATTACTTACTTATTATGTAATTTTATTCTTTAATTAATAGATAAAAATTATTTTAGATATTTTAATGATTTATATTTAAGAAAATATTTAATTAAGTAAAACGTACTTTAAAAAATTCAAATTAAGGTCCGTGTTTAGTTCTTCGGCTTTTTTCCTAATAATAACTCATTAAAAATACATCTCAACTTTACTGGATCTAATTATTTAATTATAAACATAATTTATATACACGTATATATTAATATATAGGATTTATATAATCATATGTAGGAAAGCGATGGTCGACACCACCATTGGCGCATTATACCAGGGACCCGGGGAATTTGAATTAGAGGGCCCCATGTACTGTACACTGTTGACTTCAAACATTTTTTTCCGGGGCAATTTTTTGGGGAAATATATATATATATTATAAATAATTAGTTTGGGGCCTCCTGTTGGTGGTTACCCTTTTTGCCCATAGGATAATGCGCCAGTAGTCGACCAGATGCCAGCCTCCCGTGAAGATTACAAATTTTTACGAATGGATTGATCCGTATATGTTATTTTCAATATCCGGCCATCCCCACATTTTGAGCCTGGTCGAACTAATTATATGCATGTTTAAAAGGCTCTTTTATTTCCCAAAGACGAACTGTACACAAGTTTAATCGTAATTTTATTATAAAAAATTCTAAAATTAAGTTCAATAATAATGAATTATACACATACATGAACTCTTGTGACTAGGAAAAGTTAACATTCTGCATAGAAAAGACACTTATTTATATTATTTTCTTATTGAATTTTTAGTATGATTTATAAGTTAGCTTAACGTTTTTATATAACAATAGAAGATTCGTTTTGCAAAATGCTATAAATTATTGTATACATTTTTTTTTACAAGTTTAGTAATTATACTATTAAAAAGACTTCACATAAAAATATTTACAGCTTGTTTTATAGCTGTAACAATAATAAAAGCGTGTCCACTGAAAAGTGTTATTTTATGGTTTTCTGTAAGATATTAATCGACTTTAAAAAAAAAATAAATGATAATAAAATGATACTTACATGATATATTATTTTGTACAATGAATTTTTATAGAAAAAAATTAAACAGTTATTTTAGTTGAGCCTGTTCTTATGTACTAAATGAAAGACAGCAATTGTATAGAATAAATTCTAGTTAAAATCAATATGCAATCATTTAAATTCCTCTTTATTTATAAGGCATTTTAAAAGAATAATACAAGATAAATTTTCATTTGGTTTATTATAAACTTGAGAAAAACTATGTCAACATATTTCAACAGTGCATAAAATGTTTACAAGGAATATATATGCTTAGGAATAGGGAAATTGTTTGAAGTTTCCGGTTATCAGGAATTCAAAAGGTTAAGTTTACATTGACTACTTCCGAAAGGTCAATCTATTAAGGCTAACGAACGGTCATAAATTAAAATATCAATAGAATAAAACCTAGAATTATATCTAGAATAGAACTTTATCCCTTTTAAATATAGCGATTCACTTATTAAGATATGGTTCTTTAATATTTTGGTTAAAAGATTACCTTAAATATGGACGAGTTATAATATATACCTAGAATATTATTAGGGTATTATATAGCAGTGCTAAACAAGCTATTGTAGCGATCATTATAAATTAATAATGCATTAACCGCAAATGTTAAAATTTAGTTTATACAATATAATCTGATCACAATAATATATGATTTATATGCTTAAAACTACCGTATAATTTTCTACGATATACAAATATATGTCGTTATGTCGAATGCATTATAGACTATAATTCATTTGGCTATTCACAGTAGGGTTTTATTATTATTCGATATACCAAAATTTAGTAATTCGTATCCATTAGATCTTACACAACATTCGTAACAATAATGTAAATTTTATGTGTCTAATTTCGTTTTTAAAAACTAATAATTCTTTACTTTATTCGTTGTTAATATGATGATTTATTGTTTTATTCTAAATTTAACTTGCCAAATAGCCAATTTGTAAAATTTTTAGGAGTGAAACTTAAAAGAAAAATATACTTTTTAAATTTACATTTCAAAAACGTACGCTAGGGCGGTAAATGGCGCTACAACATCGAGTGGATAACTCAAAATGCCTGAAAATTAATTTTAAGTTTTCTATTGATTTTTATATTTAAAAAAAATACAATTTTAAAAATATATTTTTTTTTCTATTTTTATAAGTAAATAAATATTTATAACATGAATTATGAATATATTATACGTAGGCTATACAGTATAAGACAAATTTTCGGTATAGTTATTACAAATCATTTTAAAATAACTGTAGCGACATATTTCAATAGAGCATAAAATTATTTATGGGCATAGGTGGGTTTAAAATGCTCGGCCATGGGAAAATTGGCGTTCCGGTTGATAGAAATTCGGAAGATTAATTTTTATATTAAATTCTGAAATTCGAATCTAGATTAAGACAGAGCCGATGAGAGGAAACTTTGGCTAAAATTTTAATTATATTATGCAATTTCAAGTGTATAAAGGAAAGGAAAATATAATAAATTGAGAGAGTGACATCATTAGAAGGGACATAGAGCCGGGAAGACCCTAGCTTTAGGGCCTTTCCGTGTCTATATCCCTTCTAATCGGCTCTATATCTCTTCTAAGGCCCTGAATTAGATTATAAAGGTTTTAGAATAAAATATTAAATGAATCTGATACGTATTTGTACTTATATTTTGCTATTCAATTAACCTATACTTTATAAATTTCATATTATATATATTTGAAAACATTATCGTTATTATATTTCAAATAATACAATTGTTAATGCTAATTTGGCTAATTCTCTGCCCATTAATGATAGTAATTGTTATTGCGCCTTCCGAGTACGCTCTACTTATTATGTTTATTTGTCAATTAAAATGAAAATTAAGCAATATAAATAACAATATTCATAATACGGTATTTACATTCCAGTTTTCAATCCGAATATTGGTTGTTGAAGGCAGTAATTTGACGTCACGAGCGACGTTCCCATTCACTAATATTACAAATATTTAATTATACATAATTCATTGGAACCAAGCATTGACACCACGCCTATTGAACTAACGTTGATAATAACATTGCTGCTATACTGAAAGGAAACTGCGAATTTTGTGTGTAAATGGTGTAAATTTTAATACCTAAATCACACGTTATACATAGAAAAAATGTAAAATTCTTTCTTAATATAAAGCTTTTAAAGTATTAAATTCGATATAAGATTCAGTATCAAAGTCCATGGTTTGGTACTAAATCTGATATTGAATATTCTATATAATGTAGAATAATATAATGGAGAATATATATATATAACGATTCTCAACTTTTTCTCACTCGAGCCTTCTGAGTATAGGCTTATAGATCTTTCTTGCGTACCACCGTTGGTACATGTACATGTACCACTGGTTGAGAATTGCTGATTACAGAATATTTTCTGTTAATAAATAATGGTATTTTTTTTTATTAATTTGGATAAATAACATTATTATTTTTAACGAAATAAAGATACGTATCATTAATTCTTCGATCTCTCGATAAAAATGTATTCACTTATGTTGAGAAATCACGCATTTCGAATCATCAAAGAACTATGAAATAAGCCAGCTTCACATGATAAATTATTGAAAAATTCAGGTCAAAGATTTTATTTTGTGAGTTTATTGCACTTTTAGACGTGAGGTATTAAAATTGTTTATTTTATTTCCAAACTTTAGACGTCTTTATATAGTAGAATACGAGATTTATCGACTAAATATATACGCATATTTACGTAATTAAGCTTACATTGCGTGTAAATTAATGATTCGTTCAAGCTAAAAATTTTACTGATAGATTCGTTAAACAATTGGCTCATAAATGTTTTGGATCTATAAAATTTATCACGCAATTATCAACTCTTAAATGAGCTTTCATCACAATTAAAATTGAATAATTAATCACACTAAACAGAACAAAAGAGCGAACTCATAAAATTCTTTTATTATTCGTGGAGATGTGACGTATTTTAAATTTGACCCGGGAACGAAAACTACCTTTTGAACACATGCTAAAAGTCGGTCACTCCCTCTAGCGAGAGACACGTCGACTGACGTCACAGGTATGGAAGGTTTGCACGTGTTCTTTAACCCGTCACTTCATGAGGCCCAGAATGGAGGCATCTGCACCCAGACCCGAATGTCCTATTAATCACATTGCTTGTATAGTATGGGGGAAACAAAGAGGAATACGTGTACATTTGTTGGTAAGTAAGTTCTCTATATACTAAAACAAATTAATTTTTATATAAATATTATTGTAAATTTATTACGTCATACATAGCAGGAAAATACTGTATATAAAATTAATTAATTTCGTTTACGGTGTATATAAAAAAAAATTCCATTTAAAAAAGAAGGAGGGAAGTTGTTATTAAATTTTAAATTTTAATTTAATTTAATTAATAATGAATTTATAAATACCGAAATTCCGTTTTTGACAAGCAAAAAAGCTATTTCTGGAATTGCACTCGACTATTTTCTAAGCTCGACAGAGTGGAAAATCAAAGAAATTTCCCTCCTCGATCGATCGATTTGATCGAAATTTAAATAACTGCTTCCATGTTTGAGAAAATAAATATTTTTTTTTTTTTTTTAGAAAACTATTTACGGAAATTAGAATTGGAAATCTTACATTTTTCTATCTTATTTAAAAATTAAAAAAATTAATTCAAATTAAATAAAAATAGTAATCGATTTATCTATAAGAAAATCTCCGATTCTTATCTTTCATCGCTTGAAATCTCTTAAGTTAAAGCTAAAATAGTTAATACACAGTCGAACCTGTGAAGAACGGACACTGATGGAAACATAAATGAAATGCAGGTTATTTTGTAAGCATTTTTTTTTTTAAATGGCGCGTTATAACTTCATAGGGGCCAGGCAAATTTAAATGAGGGATCCAATGTACTGTAGTGTTGCCTTCTTTTAGGGAAATATTTTGGGGCCACCCTGTTGGTGGGGTCCCAGGTATTGCCCTTTTTTCTATAGAATAACGCGCCACTGCGTTTTTTTTGGTACGATGATGTTTGACCAAAAGAAAAATGGCCGCCGTTTAGAAGTGGGCGTTATTGGAGATTCGANTGTGACGTATTTTAAATTTGACCCGGGAACGAAAACTACCTTTTGAACACATGCTAAAAGTCGGTCACTCCCTCTAGCGAGAGACACGTCGACTGACGTCACAGGTATGGAAGGTTTGCACGTGTTCTTTAACCCGTCACTTCATGAGGCCCAGAATGGAGGCATCTGCACCCAGACCCGAATGTCCTATTAATCACATTGCTTGTATAGTATGGGGGAAACAAAGAGGAATACGTGTACATTTGTTGGTAAGTAAGTTCTCTATATACTAAAATAAATTAATTTTTATATAAATATTATTGTAAATTTATTACGTCATACATAGCAGGAAAATACTGTATATAAAATTAATTAATTTCGTTTACGGTGTATATAAAAAAAAATTCCATTTAAAAAAGAAGGAGGGAAGTTGTTATTAAATTTTAAATTTTAATTTAATTTAATTAATAATGAATTTATAAATACCGAAATTCCGTTTTTGACAAGCAAAAAAGCTATTTCTGGAATTGCACTCGACTATTTTCTAAGCTCAACAGAGTGGAAAATCAAAGAAATTTCCCTCCTCGATCGATCGATTTGATCGAAATTTAAATAACTGCTTCCATGTTTGAGAAAATAAATATTTTTTTTTTTTTTAGAAAACTATTTACGGAAATTAGAATTGGAAATCTTACATTTTTCTATCTTATTTAAAAATTAAAAAAATTAATTCAAATTAAATAAAAATAGTAATCGATTTATCTATAAGAAAATCTCCGATTCTTATCTTTCATCGCTTGAAATCTCTTAAGTTAAAGCTAAAATAGTTAATACACAGTCGAACCTGTGAAGAACGGACACTGATGGAAACATAAATGAAATGCAGGTTATTTTGTAAGCATTTTTTTTTTAAATGGCGCGTTATAACTTCATAGGGGCCAGGCAAATTTAAATGAGGGATCCAATGTACTGTAGTGTTGCCTTCTTTTAGGGAAATATTTTGGGGCCACCCTGTTGGTGGGGTCCCAGGTATTGCCCTTTTTTCTATAGAATAACGCGCCACTGCGTTTTTTTTGGTACGATGATGTTTGACCAAAAGAAAAATGGCCGCCGTTTAGAAGTGGGCGTTATTGGAGATTCGAACTGTATTTACATTTTAAAATTATAGATATTTTAGTATTCAAATTTAAAACTTTGCACGAATTTCTAATTTAATTCATGTATTAAAGATTAAAATTTTAAATAAGATTACGAATCAATATTTATTATAATTTTATTATAAAATGTTTACTTAAAATTTCAATATAATGAATTTTAAAACTAAAATTTTTAAATAAATAATATATTTATAATTAAAAATCATTTATTAGAATGAAAATAAAATACTAAAAATAATTTTATAGGTTTACATATTAAAATTTTACCTGTTCATATTGAGTTTAGTATTATTGGATATAGGTAATTTGACGGTATAAAAATTATTAATACTTAAATAAATATACAGTAAAACCTGTGTAAGCCGGACTCGGATAGTACAAAATACTTTTTCCGATTTGAATAGAGATTTTAAATACAGAAATTCGCTAAATTTCGAAGAATTTTGCCGTTTAGGCAGGTTTCCGTTTTGCTAAGGTTCCGTATTGAACAGGTTTTACTGTATATAGTAAATTTTTAAAGTATTTATAGTGTTAACGAGATATTCATAAACTTAAAATTTCAATTTACCTTGTTACTCAGCTGTGAGTAAATAAGGAAATGACCTTCTTTGAGAAATGATTACAGAGGCAACTCTCGTTTAATGTCTTAACCTTCACCCCGCTTTGACCTTAGTCATTTCCTCTTTCTCGTTTGGAAGATGGAAAATGGCCTGTGCAAATTTCATACTCAAACACTTGACGTCATAGGTTAACGTGTCTTGTTTGAACTTTTGTAAGTTTTACAAGGAATTTTCTAAATTATGAGAGGTTCCGGAGTTATAACTTTTAATTATACTATGAAAAAATGTTCTAATTTTTATCAAAATGTCATAATTTCTGATTTAAACAAGCTAAATAACTATATTTAAAACATTCTAGTGTTTACAGACAATAGAAAACATTAAAAATTATGAAGTTAGACCGTCATTACACGTGTTTATATCGATGTTTACAAGTATATCAGTGTATATTTTAGCTCAGAAAACCTGTGAACAACGGCTACTGATGGAAACATAAGAATGGCCGCCGTTTAGAAGTTCGATTGTATTTAGAGTGCCAGAAGTTTATGTTATAGAATTTCCTATTTTAAAATCTATAGAGGTTCTGAGAGAGGTAAGATGAGATCTGAGATCCACCCTCTCCGAAAAATCATAAATATTTTAAATTAAATCAATAAAACAAATAAAACACATTTTTTTCATTACTTATCAATAGAAATTTTATTTTCATATCACATTTTTTTTATATAAAAGATTAAATTTTGGCATTCTTCTATGTCTAAAGACAAAGTCAAACGATCCTGCTGACGTCTCTCTGCAATTCTTCTGTTAATATTTATCAATTATTCTCATTCGTACTCACTTTTATACGTAAGAAACCGCTATTAATTTTAAAAATATTTCAAATTAAAACGATAAATGATCATTATTAATATAATAACTGATTTTATCGAATGTTAACTGATGTTTTTGGATGTTTAGCCAGCTTCTGTATTGAAGAAATTGTTAAATGTTATGCATTCAATGCCATAGTATTATACAGTTGAACCTTTGAACAACGGCCACTGACGTGGATAAAAAAAAAATGGCCGTCTTTTGGAGGTTATTTTGCGTGCATTTCAAAAAGAAATGTTCCCGAAAAGATGGCCGTTGTTGAGAGGTGCCCGTTATTAGGAGTTCGACTGTATTAAATACCTTTTAGAAACAAAAATGAATCTAGATAATTTCTTTTGGCCATTTATTATATTGTTGAGAATGCCATTGAACGAATAAGGAATGAATAAAACCAGTTTTATAGGTTAAAAATAACGTAGAATAATAATAAGATTTTTATCTCCAGTGCGTTACTCGCGCATCATGACCACGATTTACTTGTTCTCATTGATAGAAAGTATTGAATTATGTTATGAAAGTTACTCCTTTACGGAAAAAAAGAAACACAATCTTTGGCTACTAATACCAAATGCGTTTGAATATGATAAATAATCACCTATTTTCATGAAACTATTAAATAAAACTACCGACATATCAACGTAATTTCTCATAAACATGAGAATTCTAGAATTGCAACACGAAAACATTTCACCGTTACGCAATCTTGATGACTTGTTAGTGATTAAATTCCAGAAGAGCAGGCAAGCGATTGATCAACATGGCCTCTCCTAACTCACCTAAAACTCGGTTTAATAGAGCCATTTAAATTCTATCATTTGTGCCAACTATCTGAAAAATTGAGGCACTGAAAAAGTATTTTCAAAAGGAATGTAAATGTATTATATTAATTTTAAACGTTCTACAATCGTTGAAGACACGAGTTGTTGGATTTATGGTTGCAGAAGATGAATTGAAATTTGAATATTTTCTGCAATAATCTATGATTCTAGAATATTATTGTGTATCGTATATTAAGATAGAGTAATTTGTATGTGTTTTTTCTTTTTTTTATAAAACAACGGAGGGTCAGAGAGGGGCATTTTCCCTCGGGTGCCAAATGAAAAAGAGCTCTATGAACTTTCCTACCAGACATAAACATGTTGTGTAATAAGATTTAGAATCAGTTTCGGGGTTTTGTATGACGTCTTTATGCGATATAAGAATAATAAATTGAATAAAATAAAATAATTCAAAGTGTAATAAAACATTTAGATTTAATACTGATTTGTGAGTTGAAAGCACTTTTTTTCACTTGTATAAACTATTAAATCTGATTATTAATTACTAATAAAATATTTAAAATTAGAAGACACTAAAAATTTCTAATTACTAATATTTATTAGTGATTTTTTCACCCCTGTTTTACTATTTCTATAAGTTATATCGTTAAATATTTCTTTGATGTCGATAGACTATTATTTAAAATCCCTACATGAGAAGGATTTTAGAAATTTTATACAGTTCTAAATATATTGGATTAAAGTATCTAGAGTTTTACGCATTTTTCAGAGGAAGAAACACAGTGAAAAGTCAAATGAACTATCCTATGTTATCTCGTGTTAGTCTAGTGTGAAAAGGATAGGATTGATGGAATAAGGCAGCACAACACATTGGAGATCTGCCAAAGGAGGGACATCCCTCTTGGCACATCTCCCTTGAGAAGACTTTCTTCGAAAGAAACTGGGCCCTGTTTAGGTGTTAGACACGTGAAGAAAACTCGAAAAACTCGCGTAGTCAGCCCTAAGGTGAGGCTCGAACCTTCGACTTGTGTTTAGTGGTTTTATGCATTCGAGTGGTGTAAAAGGACGTAATATTTTTGTGAAGACCATAAAATATTTCGTGTCAGTCTTCTAATTACGAATACTTTTCCCCCCTAAAAAATTAAAAACTAGAAATATCTGTTTGTATTAGTTTTAAATTGTTAAAAATGTTAATTTACTTAAAATGGTCGGTTGTTTCCCACTTT
>NW_019385825.1:53053-72894 GCF_000671375.1 Centruroides sculpturatus | reverse complement strand
TGAATTACCTGATATGATTTGAAATTAATGACTTACTGACTTTTGAATTATTTCATGTACTGTACCTTACCATTTATGATTTACTGACTTTTAAATTACTTGATATAAATTACCATTTATAATTTACTGACTTCTGAATTAACTGATATGATTTGAAATTGTATAATGTATGTAAAATTGTAAACATGGTATATTATTATAATAATTCTATTGGTTTTTCAAATCTTTCATCTCTCAATTAATGAATGTACTACTTGTTCTATTCAATATTTACTTTAAACCCGAGAATTCCTTTATCAATTCTATTCAAATAGAATGTTTCAGCAGTTCTCAATGGAGCTTTTAAACAAATTCTTTACTTCCTCCATATTTCGATTTCTCTGTTTATCTTGATGCTTTTGGTGTTTACAACATCGCCTAAAGCTATCGAAAAGCAAAAATCATTGTTTACTTAGTGCTTAATATTACTATGTTGTCCAAATGAGAATATCAATAATAACTCCGTTCCCAAGGGATGACAAAGTAGGATTTTAAAATTAAATTCTTCTTCAGTTACCTGCTCTTAGACTTCGATGGTTTAACTGCAATGAATTATTCAAAAAAAATTTTTCTTGTTTTATGAGGATTTGTAAATTTGCAACATTTTCTTTATCGGCTAGGAGGGGAGAAAACAATAGAACATAGAAATTTCAATATTTTGTGCAGAAAATTTTTTAAATTTCTTACCTTACCCTTTTTTTTTTTGGCATATTTAATAAGAAAAGTACCGTTCGAAACTCGAACATGTTACCTTAGAATGGGAACATAAACTTGAAAGACGTCTAATGATTCTCCATCGTTGACAAACACCAAATTCGATTACTAACAATAAAAATTTGGAACGTAAAAAAAAGAACAAACAAACAAAAAAAAAGGGACACAGAAAGGAAAGAGAGATTACTAACAAACGTCATGTTTTCATGCCCTAAGCTATTAACAAACCCTTCATTGCTTTCTTTTCATTCTAAAACGAGAAACTTCGTATCTGCGATCTACAACATTGAATTCTCTGCAAGAACGAAAATTGATTACTTGTGGTTTGTCTAGTAAGCTAGATAACTTTATTTTTTCTGTAGTATTGACTCGGTTATTTCTTTTCTCATACAATGTACGTAATTTAGAATCGATATGCAAAAACAACTACTAAAGAAGCTTCTTGTAACTCACAAAATACAAGTACTTTACGAAAACTGGGTCCAGTATACATAACACTCTTCAACTTCTTTTCAACCGTCTTAAGATTTATAACGAAACTTCCCCTCATTTGCTACAAAACCATGACTTAAACAACTCAGCAGAAATTCTCTATTCATTTTCTTCATTCTACTGGAACTGAATGAATTGTTGGTGGTTTACAAATTTTCAATACTTAAAATGACAATTTATAAACAATTTCATAATAAGTCTGTACTTTTTAGTCTTGATATACAGAAGTTCTTCGACATAGAAGCCATAGTATACATTTGAAAATAAAGAGAAAAAAAATGACAATTTATAAACAATTAAATAATAAGTCTGTACTTTTTAGTCTTGATATACAGAAGTTCTTCGACATAGAAGCCATAGTATACATTTGTAAATAAAGGCGTGTAAATAATAAATACATTTATGCATAAGAAAAAACATGCTAAATTAAAGGAAAAGAAATCCAATTGGCCCTATTATAAAAAAAAGTAAAGAAAACTTTACATTCTTGGCACCACATATGGTTTTTCAGTATGTCGAAGAACTCCTGGACCATCCTAGATTATACAGTCGATCTCCCTATAACACTTGATTTTTCCGTTTTATATGAATTCCATGTTGTACGAGTCACTTAGATTTTACAAATACGTGTGCCGGGCTGTGAACGGCTCACGTATTTGTAAAATCTAAATAACTCGTACAACATGGAATTCATATAAAACGGAAAAATCAACAGTGGTATAGGGGAGGGTCAACTGTATATTACATGTATAACAACATATTTATACAAATGAAATGTTCGGTTAAGCAATGTAAATATTACTTTTTATTCGTAGTCGATTACTGATTAACTTGTTAAACCGCATTACTTTTTAAATAATTCTTCTCCTCCGTTCGGAAGTAATTTATTATAAAAGCTTACGCATAACTTTTTCCAATTCGATTTTACTAACTACATTCGTAAGAAGTTCGTCATTTGCTTCCTGAAACAGTGAGATAAATATGTTTTCTAATCTATTTTTTTTTCTATATAATCCTGCATACTACACAATCATTTTTATGACCTTATAATTTATTTATGGATTGTAATCATTAGCTTAATTATATATGCCAAATATGATTAATTAACACAGAATTTTTATAAATTTGAATATGTTTAATGCAATTAAAATCGATTAACCAAAATATTATTTAGCATTTTGTAACTAAATCTTTATTTTATCANTATTCAGGCGTTACAGACGTGAAGAAAACCCGGAAAACTCCACGTGGCCAGCCCGTTCTGGCCACGATCGAACTCTCAGTGTTTAGGGAACGGAACCACTTGGCCACTGGTGGGCCCTGTTTTTTCTATCCTTCGATTTATACATTGTGGCCCATTTTAATCAATTCGCTAGAATAACTCGAAAAATACATATATAAAAAGTCACCAACCAAACATGTCAAGGGGGGTTCTAAGATGGGGTATCGGTTTCATGATAAATGGCGTTACAATAGGTTAATCCTTAAAATTAAAAATATGATTAAAAATTGAAGAATATACGAAAGTCATTTCATTAAATTAAGGTAGAAAATTAGGAATTTTTTTCATATAAATTTAGTCATTTTAACAACTAAACAGGAACCAGATCACATAGAAAATCCTCACAGGAGGACTTTCTATATGATCTAGCCCCTGTTTAGATGTTAAACACGTGAATAAAACCCGGAAAACTCCAACCTATTAGTCAGGTGCGAACCCACGATCAATTAATTATCAACGTTCAGTGGTTTTATCCACTAATGACACCCCAAAATTGGAGAAAACTGTAGGGTAAGTTTGAACAAAAACAATCAGACAGAGAAAGCAAAAAGATTAAGAAATGATTAGTAATAGTGTTTTTATTTGTGTAAAATTTCGGACAAATCAACTCCCTTAACCATAGAATCCTCACGCATCCACGAGTATCAGTATCCTATTTAACCAAAGAAAAATTCAAAATTTGGCTGAGATTCAAGATCCCAATCTATTAAGATGTTGTTGTGCTTATGTTTTGTTTGTTGCAAGTAGCAAACTTAACCTCTAAGTATCGGTCAATAACGTGATTCAAGAAACTTTAAAATTCACGTATCTCGTAATTAGAATGACTTACTTATAGAATACCAAAGAGTTAACGAGGCAATTGGGGAATATCATTAACTTCTTGATTACTTTGTGTTATATGATTTAAATTATTTAACACATTGAATTTACGATAGACTATATACACATGCATAATTCTCTGTTAGAATATTAAAAGATATATTCATTAAATTATAAAATGGACAAAATTTTATATAAAGAGGATAGGAAGATACTCTTTAATATTGATTTTAAAATATAAATCTTTTTTGAGGAACTCTCCTGAGTATTCTTATAGAAAAAAGATATACTAGAGCCTATTCAATGATGGTTATAATATTAAGAAAATTGTATATAACCACAATAATTCTGCTATAAACTTGTAAAGAACTATCACATGAAAAAAAAAGGATACAACTTTGGCAATTTCATCAGAAATGCGTGTTTTTTAAAGACTTTCTAAGTACAATTTTGGCAATGTTCCGAGTGAATTTTGGGTGTTGTGCCAAGTCTACGCTGTAATAATTCAACAATTTAAATACAAAAAGTTTATGTTATTCAAAATTTCTTTTCAAATAATATTAAATCTGTTTTATTGAATAGGGATAAGCCTTAGAATTTACTGTAATTATAATCATAAGAGTGAATATCTAAAGAACTGAATCATTCTTCACTTAACAACGTTCACAATACATCTTCTATTATTGTAGAATATGTACATAAATTATCTTAAATCAATCAATAGAGAATTTTGAATGTATAGAGTATTGAAAATATATTAGAAAATCTAAAATTTTGCATTAGACAGATGATATTCATAGAATATACAATTATATGAGCAATATAATATGCCTTATTACTAGTTACTTAATGTGTTAAATGAACTGTAAAGTAATGCGCATGCTACATATAAGTATTATTTAATTTTAGAACGAAAAAATTACTATTTACTTTATATTTTATATTATTATTTTCTGAAATATATAAAACAGAATTGGTTATTTTTAGCAAAAACCAATAAAGCAGAAGTATTATAGAAAAATTATAGCATTATAGGAGAACAGTAGGGNATAAATATATACTTTTTATGTTATTAAAATTTGATTTTATGTATTAAAATATGAAGATTTCTTATAAAGTTTTTATCTAATTATAAGATAGAATCTGATAGGAGTTGAGAGAGGTGAGACACGGAGCCAAGTACCATCTTACCTGTCTCAATTGCCAAACTTTAATATAAGATAGGCCAGTGGAGTGTGCTTTTTTTTTGGCTTCTTGTATGGCTGATAATGGATAAAAAATTAAAACTAAATGTACACACTTATGAAAGTTATCAAGTGTTTTCTAGACAGGTATGCCCTCCCGATTTAAAAAGGTTCCTCACCTCTAAAATAGACAAATTTAAGACTATACATTATGAATTACCAAACTGAAGACATCCTATTTATTTTCAGCTTCTTTAAGAGCCAGAAAAATTCGTAAATAAAATCAAATTTCTATACAACTTTAATTTATATCACTTTTATATTTTTTTACGTAAATAAACTATATTTTGGGGGCTCCTCTTTGTCTGGAGACTGGGCCAAATGGTTCTACTAACTCTTCTTTATCTTGGCTCACTGAAATTATGTGATTTTTACTTTATATTGTATATTTTCTATTAGGGATTTTATGTTGATGTGGAGAGGAAATCTGTTTAGGTAATCATTTCCTAATTGTAAATTAAAATTAATAATGATAAAATCAAGGGAATTTTCTTATTAGAAGACATAAAAAATGTAAATTTAAACCGTTTATTTTTAATTATCTTACTTTATATTGTCGTTATGTAATGGTTTATTACACAAGGAAGATGAAAATGCAAAAGGCAACACTTTCGGATTTAAAAATTCGAATTTTTAAAATGTATTTGTCTATCGCTTTATGAATAATTCATGAAGCATTCAATACTAAAAGTATACTTAGTCACGTAAAATAATTCAATAAACCGATTCATATATACCGTAATGTGTTTATATACTTTTTCAATTGACAAGACAATCGAAGAGTTTTAAATAAACGAGACTGTTAAGGTGAGGAGTTTGGAACCAATATTATATTTTTACAAAGTAAAATTGTCTATTTAAAATTAAAAAATAAATAATATTTTTAATATAATAAATGTTAGAGTTTTTCTCTTTAAAGCTCTTTTTAGTATATTATAATTTATATACTTTTGTATGTTTTTGTACGTTATCTATTATATTTACATATTATTTATATCACTCTTATTTCTACTTCCTTCCATAAGATTTATCATAATTAAATTAATTTAAAAAAAGTTAAAATTAAACTAATTTATATAAATAACAATATTTTAACCTAAATTAATACTAGTTATATTCATCAGATGGCAGCACTAGTAAATAATTCGTATCAACGCTAACTGTCCTATCGATAATGATAATTTTTTTTTTTTTTTTTTAAATTAATTAAAAGAAAATAAGGTTGACACTTACTAGTAATACTTAATAGAACAATATATTTAAATAAAATTATTTTTAATAAGCTGTAAAATATATTTTTGAGAGGAAACATAATTAATGGCTATTGTTCACAGATTTTGTATGCATTTTAATTGGAAAAAAAAAATTGGCAGCCGTTTAGAAGTGAATAAGACTAAAAATTTCATTTTAAATCGAAGCATATCCTTTACAGTTAAGGGAAAACGTGATATAAATCCGATTGGCATAGAAATCCGATCACAGATCATTAGATTTTCAAACCGCATAAGACGACAAAAAATTTCACACGATGCTGATGGAAAAGTCAATTTTTTCCACTTAAATAAACGTAAAAAGCTAAAGAAATTAAGTAAATTTTTAAAATATTTTTAATTGTTTTTAAAATAAAATATTTTTTAAATTATTTTTTAAGTAAGAAAAACACGAAAGAGAAGAATTTAGAAACAGGGTAATTGAAAGGGTAGAGATAAATGCTGTTGTTTCATGATTTGTTTTGGGAATAGTCGCATAAAAGCATAAGAAAATCCTGATTGACAGGCTGATGTTTTATATTTTATACATAAGTTAAACCTGTGTTTATTAGTTTTATTCATTTTTTCCTTATTTCCGAAACAATGACAATACTTTTTTTCGCTTCCAACCCGTAACTACCGTAAGGTATATATAATATATTAACGTTTTACAAATTTACCTGTAACTACTAGGAATCTATTCATAAAATACTTCTTTTTTTGCAAAATAGTTAAATGCGAACACTCATTGTTTGACTAAAGATTGAATTACTACCTCACTTACCTTTGTTTTTTTTTAATGTAAGAATGAAATTTTTCGTTTCTATCTTTCGTTATTTTTCTGATAAAAATATTTCCTGTTGTCCAGGTCATTAGGCGTTTGTTGACGTTTTTTTTATTTTTTTTTTAAAATAAACATTATTAGTAGAGGTTGAATTATTATTTCCTTTTTTTTCTAAATCATCGAAGAATAACCGGTAATTAATTTTTTCATCATTCGTTAATATGTAATTTATATATAAAAAAACTCTTCGGGTAAGTGGAGCCAAAAAAGGCAATTAAATACACGGCCAAACCTCGATTTAGCGCCACCCTAAAGTGCCAATCTTTCCCGTAAATATAAAATAAAAGGTTTTTTTCAATGCATTGTAAACGATATTGTTTTTACCGTGTGTCTTGATACTTCAGTTTTGCGCCACACTCGATTTAATGCCAATTTAGGAGGCTAACAAATCGAAGTCTGACTGTATTCTGTTCGGGTAAGGCAACACAACAAACAGGCTACCTACTAAGAGGATGCTGGCCTTTATTTAAGACGAAGAAAACACGTGGTCAGCCTGTTAGTCAGATGCAAACTCGCGTATTTTATCCACTCGGCCACCGATAAGTCCCATTGACTGTTTTAACATTGTATTGGCACAAAGTTAATATCGCTTAAGAGTTAATTGTGCGTGCTTATAAATCTAAAAATAACTTTAAAAAAAAAAAAAAAACTAGCTAATATCTGATCGAAAAGTCTTTACGATAATTACGTTTCATCTTAACGATCCATCGGAAAAATTAAAGTTAAAATTCTTATAAATATTTGCAGACGAAACGCTTAAAGGCTGTAATTATCAGACAAGAACCGAAAAAATATATATTTAAAAAAAAAAGATAGATAATTTTAGTGTTGTTTTATACTGTACAGAGTTAATATTTGAAGAAAATTATCATGCGTACGTTACTTTCAACAAAGCACGGCACTAATAATAGTTATTAAAGTATGTTTTGAAGTGTATACTCTTGAATTTATCAGATGTTTCTCAAACATATTTTATCTACAATTTCACATGATAAATTTTGTTTGTTCCGTTTAAAGTTTTCGATCCAAAACTTCCTTGATAAGAAACAGGAAGTTCATCGGACGGAATTAGAGAATCCGTTTAGATTCATGGATGAATGAAAATGTTCGGAAATAAAAGATGTTCTTAAGAAAAACTGGTTCATATGTTTGTTATAAAGTCCTATATATATTTATATACATAGTTGATTGATAAAGAAGTGCAGCCATTTTTATTATTATTATTTTTTTTTTTTTTCAAAAATGTAGGTGAGATGCAGGCTTTAAAAATTATAAGTTGCCACATGTAAATACAGAAGATTTCGACAATCTTTAGTAGATTTTTCAATAATTATAATTATCCTGTTTATTAAAAGTGAAGACGACTTAAACTTGTTTTAAAATAATTAATTTTCATCTCAGTAATTTCATTTATTTCAAATTTTAATTATATTCGAGCTAAAGAACATAAGAAAATTTACAAATTTAATACGTTTTTGTCGATTTTTTAATTGCTATAATTAGCAGAAAGAAGAATTTTTATTATGAAATGGCTAAAATTTAAACTGGATTTAAAGAATTGCGAAAGTTTAATTCTATAATTTTAAATATAAATGACACAAAGAATGAGTTAATCCGTATTAAAAATAAAACTGGAAAGAGCCATTTTAATTCTTGTACCACCGACAACGTCACACCTGCCGGAAGTAGTCTACCTGTTGGTGAGGTCGCAAACTACCATATCGATACTGTCAGAACACCCGAAAATTGGCGTAAAAACCTCCTTTCACCTTCCATCTTCCCTATCGTCTTTACCGTGGACTCGTCTTTGGGGTCAATGGCAAGTGGTCACGTGTTTGCCGACGTCACACTTTTCTTATACGGAACTCGAAGCATAACACCTGAGTGTTGATTGTGTCGTGGATTAGGACGTATAGTTGTGACAAAATGTGACATTCAATATAAAAAAAAAATAAAAGGAATCTTTTTCATCGGTTGCTATGGCTATGAGGAGTTGCAGTGGATTTTCGGATTTAAAATCCGGAAGTATTGTCATCTGCCATTATGCCATGGTAAGTAAACTTAGGTATTAATAAGTAACAGTACATATAAATTTAATAAAACATAAAAATTTATTAATATAATAAATATATTATATGAAAACAATCGAAGAAAATATCTTAATTAAATATTATATAATCGGAAACTTCCTTTTTCCTGGTTCACATTATTGTCAAAATAGAAAATTTCTAGCAACAAAATTAACTATTCATTCTATATATAAACACTTACATTAACTTGATATACTGGCAGGAAAAGTCATGATTTTTTTACATGTTACTAGACACACCTATATTGAGGTATGATGAATGAAAACACGTCTGCACTTCGTGCTCATAAATACATTCGATTTATGAAATGAAAAAGTTGTGTACGTTATTTATTTTCCCGAATTTAATATTTAAAAAATAATTAAATAAAATCAAGCATTAATTCAATTTTTTATTTTATTATTTGGACTTGTTAAAACTTAATTCATTTATTAATAACTACTTGAATTATTATAGAAAACAATTTAAAACTTTAACTTGTATTAATATAAGTGTAAAATAATTTATTTTATACGATAAATTTCGTATTCTTTAATGTATTTAGAGAACGTTTAACCGAAACGACAACGTGGAATTATTTTTATTATTATTAAAAATAGATTTAAAAATAAATATAGAACATTTATTAAAAATAAAAATAAAAATAAAAAAACACAATATAAAGGTCAATTTTTCATAGAACTGATTTAAATTAATTCATTTTTTCAGTTAAATTTATGTATGATAATTATTAATCTAATATAATATAGTTTTAATATAGGCCTAATAAAAGAATATTTTCGTTAAATATTTATAAGTCTATATATATATATATATATTAATATAATTATAGATTATAATGAAATATCTGTAAAAGACCACCCCTTTAAAGCAATCACTTCTCATAAAGATGGTCGCTTTGAAGGGGTTTTACTGTATATTATAATATACTACAGTTATTTAAGTAATTTATTTTCTAAATTAAAGTTTAAAAATTGATATATTTTACATAAATTAAAATTAATTAAGGCGTAAAGTATCAATAAATAAATTTAAAAAAATAAATATGGTAATATGGAACGTAGTCAATTATTTTAAAAAATCGTTACAGTATATAGAATTTCGTATACATATGTGAAAAAGTTTAATTAGAATTAAACCTTTAAAAAATCTTATTAGGACAGACTAATAAACTGCAATTAAAATTCCGTTACGGTCTATTCAATTTAGAATTTTAAATTCATACTTAAATTTTGTATGGAAAATATTTATTTATAAAAGTTTAATAAATTCATTAAATGTTCTACATACTTTATATATATATAATTAAGTTCTATAATGTTGTAAATGTATATATATACAGTTACAATGTTATAGAACTTATTCTGTACATTTATTTAATGGGTGAGATTTCTATGACCTTTCTCAGATTTCAGGAAAAGAAATGTTCATTTGTTTTTCTTTTTAATGAAATTATAATGCATTTTTTTACTATTATTAAATAATTAACATTTAAATGCAGTTTTATTAATCTATGAGAGCAAATAAAACATACATAAGTTAGATACGAAAAAGTTGGTAATTATGTAAATATAAAAGAAAAAAACACCTGAAAAATTAATTATATGTATACTAATAAATATTTTAATACAAAAAATAAAGAGAAAAAAAATGACAATTTATAAACAATTAAATAATAAGTCTGTACTTTTTAGTCTTGATATACAGAAGTTCTTCGACATAGAAGCCATAGTATACATTTGTAAATAAAGGCGTGTAAATAATAAATACATTTATGCATAAGAAAAAACATGCTAAATTAAAGGAAAAGAAATCCAATTGGCCCTATTATAAAAAAAAGTAAAGAAAACTTTACATTCTTGGCACCACATATGGTTTTTCAGTATGTCGAAGAACTCCTGGACCATCCTAGATTATACAGTCGATCTCCCTATAACACTTGATTTTTCCGTTTTATATGAATTCCATGTTGTACGAGTCACTTAGATTTTACAAATACGTGTGCCGGGCTGTGAACGGCTCACGTATTTGTAAAATCTAAATAACTCGTACAACATGGAATTCATATAAAACGGAAAAATCAACAGTGGTATAGGGGAGGGTCAACTGTATATTACATGTATAACAACATATTTATACAAATGAAATGTTCGGTTAAGCAATGTAAATATTACTTTTTATTCGTAGTCGATTACTGATTAACTTGTTAAACCGCATTACTTTTTAAATAATTCTTCTCCTCCGTTCGGAAGTAATTTATTATAAAAGCTTACGCATAACTTTTTCCAATTCGATTTTACTAACTACATTCGTAAGAAGTTCGTCATTTGCTTCCTGAAACAGTGAGATAAATATGTTTTCTAATCTATTTTTTTTTCTATATAATCCTGCATACTACACAATCATTTTTATGACCTTATAATTTATTTATGGATTGTAATCATTAGCTTAATTATATATGCCAAATATGATTAATTAACACAGAATTTTTATAAATTTGAATATGTTTAATGCAATTAAAATCGATTAACCAAAATATTATTTAGCATTTTGTAACTAAATCTTTATTTTATCAGATCTCAATATAGAAAATCAGTTATAAATTATATATTTAAAAATATATACCTATTTAAACATGTATAAATTAAATTTAATCCTTAAAATTAAAAATATGATTAAAAATTGAAGAATATACGAAAGTCATTTCATTAAATTAAGGTAGAAAATTAGGAATTTTTTTCATATAAATTTAGTCATTTTAACAACTAAACAGGAACCAGATCACATAGAAAATCCTCACAGGAGGACTTTCTATATGATCTAGCCCCTGTTTAGATGTTAAACACGTGAATAAAACCCGGAAAACCCCAACCTATTAGTCAGGTGCGAACCCACGATCAATTAATTATCAACGTTCAGTGGTTTTATCCACTAATGACACCCCAAAATTGGAGAAAACTGTAGGGTAAGTTTGAACAAAAACAATCAGACAGAGAAAGCAAAAAGATTAAGAAATGATTAGTAATAGTGTTTTTATTTGTGTAAAATTTCGGACAAATCAACTCCCTTAACCATAGAATCCTCACGCATCCACGAGTATCAGTATCCTATTTAACCAAAGAAAAATTCAAAATTTGGCTGAGATTCAAGATCCCAATCTATTAAGATGTTGTTGTGCTTATGTTTTGTTTGTTGCAAGTAGCAAACTTAACCTCTAAGTATCGGTCAATAACGTGATTCAAGAAACTTTAAAATTCACGTATCTCGTAATTAGAATGACTTACTTATAGAATACCAAAGAGTTAACGAGGCAATTGGGGAATATCATTAACTTCTTGATTACTTTGTGTTATATGATTTAAATTATTTAACACATTGAATTTACGATAGACTATATACACATGCATAATTCTCCGTTAGAATATTAAAAGATATATTCATTAAATTATAAAATGGACAAAATTTTATATAAAGAGGATAGGAAGATACTCTTTAATATTGATTTTAAAATATAAATCTTTTTTGAGGAACTCTCCTGAGTATTCTTATAGAAAAAAGATATACTAGAGCCTATTCAATGATGGTTATAATATTAAGAAAATTGTATATAACCACAATAATTCTGCTATAAACTTGTAAAGAACTATCACATGAAAAAAAAAGGATACAACTTTGGCAATTTCATCAGAAATGCGTGTTTTTTAAAGACTTTCTAAGTACAATTTTGGCAATGTTCCGAGTGAATTTTGGGTGTTGTGCCAAGTCTACGCTGTAATAATTCAACAATTTAAATACAAAAAGTTTATGTTATTCAAAATTTCTTTTCAAATAATATTAAATCTGTTTTATTGAATAGGGATAAGCCTTAGAATTTACTGTAATTATAATCATAAGAGTGAATATCTAAAGAACTGAATCATTCTTCACTTAACAACGTTCACAATACATCTTCTATTATTGTAGAATATGTACATAAATTATCTTAAATCAATCAATAGAGAATTTTGAATGTATAGAGTATTGAAAATATATTAGAAAATCTAAAATTTTGCATTAGACAGATGATATTCATAGAATATACAATTATATGAGCAATATAATATGCCTTATTACTAGTTACTTAATGTGTTAAATGAACTGTAAAGTAATGCGCATGCTACATATAAGTATTATTTAATTTTAGAACGAAAAAAAATTACTATTTACTTTATATTTTATATTATTATTTTCTGAAATATATAAAACAGAATTGGTTATTTTTAGCAAAAACCAATAAAGCAGAAGTATTATAGAAAAATTATAGCATTATAGGAGAACAGTAGGGGTGCAGCTATGGATACAATAGATTTAATGACTATTATTATATGATTACTGGTATATTTTAAGAAATATAATTAAATAGTGAAATAGTAATTTATAATTTCTATTTTTCTTAAGTGTAAGTCTTCTTTAAGGTGACATAAATGTCAAAGAAAACCAGTTATTAGTATCCTGTTTTGTTATTCAACTATACAAAGCAATCCATTTTTGTCTGGATTCATAAATTAAAAATTCTTCAACTCGGGTCACAAGTCCGCAAGTTAACATTCCAGTTGTATATAAACTTCAAATATTTCATCCTTGTTAAGCTCAATTCTTACCAATTAAGTTAAAATTTTCTCCTTAATTAAAATTCCAAATTCATCAATTATTACTGTATATCACTGTAGAAATTCGTGTAATCATCTAGTTAATCGTGTTTATCTACTTATAGATGCAGAATAGATGAGGATGTTTCCTGTCACGTGACGTAATTAAAAAGGTTATGTTATTAATTAGCTATTTGTATCGTCATTCAAACCTACATATGTGTATTTAGTTCTTGGTTAACCTCAATTCGTTATAACGAAAATACTACTTGCGTTAAAACGAAAATGCATTAAGTGCATTAAGTATTAATAAAACCCAGTATAAATTATTAATTTTTCTTGTAATAATTAACATGTAATATAGAAAATCACGTCGATAATCTCTTATACAGTCCTCACAAATTACTGGCTCGATTTAACGTTTATTTGTAAGTTCGGAATTCTAATTTTGATATTTGTAAATGGAAAATACTTAAAATCTTGAATTAACTTTACAATTATGTTTACAGAATTACGATACGACAGTATTAATTCTCCGAAATGAATAATGTTATCTAAAGTTGCATTATTCATATTTACATGATTTATTTCTTTAATACTTTTAAATTTAGTATTTTTCAAGTAAATGTGATGATTACATTAATTTCTAAATTTATAAGATGATAAAAAAAACATTAATAATTCGATTAAAATAGTGAAAGTTTATTCATTCGTGAAGTAATAATAATTACATTCGAATCTTCTCCAGTTCGATGACATTTTATGTGTATTTTAGGAATTTGAAGATGATTTTTTCCTTTAAAATGTGATTAGAGAAATGTAGAAAATGTGTTAGAAATCAATAAAAACATTTCTGATATATATATATTTTTAAATTCACGTTTAATTTCGAGTATAAAAGTGAATAAGGCATTTGGGCTTTTCAGTGCTCAGTAATGGCAGTGGTACAGTATTCTATGGGAAAATAGGGGACAATTGTCTGGAGTCCCTACTAATAAGGGGTCCCAAACCAATCTTCTATAAGAAAATATTTCCCCAAAGCAATTCTCCTTGAAGAAAAATGTCTGAACCCAACATTTTACATGGTTCCTAATTCACTTGGATCCCACGAAGCTATAACGCACCACTGAGAAATGGATCCATTTGTAAAAAAGTAATAATAAATAAGTAACCTAAAACTATAATTTTTTCTTAAAATTATAGAAAAAAAAATTTTGTAGTTCTTTTCGGAAACCTCCGAAATCGTGGGCCTTCTCTTATTTGCGGTTGTACTGTAAATAAACGAGAAATTCACCTTAAAACATAATCAGAACAAAACACAGAATAATTCTATATAAAATTATTCGGTTAATCTAAGAAACCAACGTTTTATATGCGTATAAGGAATAATAATAAAATGATTTAATCGAAAAAAATTCCAATTGATCAATATTGGAAAGTTCTATCTAATATCAAGGAAACGTTTGATAAACTGATAGAGATCAAAAACCTAGAAGTTAATCGGAAAATCAGCAAAAAAAAAACTTTTGCTTGACATTATAAATATTCAACCTGGAAGCAATTATTTTCTGATATGCTAAATTGAACAAGTAATTACGTCAGGAAGCTTGATTATCGCCATATTTCACTTTTTCATATGTAAAGAATTATTTCTTCTAACGACGAATGTTACAGGAAGAAAAAAGAAAGAAAGAAAATTATTTTATTGAAAAACTGTCCGCATGATTTATTGTTATTGAAGCAATGTTATCGCCTCATTAGATTAACTAATAAAAATTAACGTTTGCGGTTTAAATGGACGTTTTCTTATAAATTTACCATCCTTAAAACTTAATTAAATATCAATATTTAACGAAGAAAGTATTATTTTTACCTTTAATATATTAGCAAATTTGTGATTTGATTCTTAGTTTGATAAATTATCATAAAAGTTGTTATATATATATATATTTATTTAAATCTTCTTATTTGATCTCTTAATAAAGCGAGAAGAGTTTAATATTTAAAAATAGATACAATTATTCAAGTTTATGTTCCCATATCCTAAATTTAATATACTTAATTGAAGTTTAGCTACTGGCAAATTAAGTCGTACAACTCGAATATCAACTAAGATATAGTGAAATTTATAAAAATAATTTTTAATGTATATATATAGAAAGTATATATCGAAGGTCATTGCCCCAAGAGTGGGTCAGTGTTTAATATCTTTGATAAAATTAGGTAGAGACGAGTTAATTTGTTTTCCCACAGTTTCTAGAAAATTGACTGGGTATATATATAGGCAATACCCTAATTATATTTATTTATAGAGTGTTTTTTTTTTTTCTACGTTACTTGTCATAATTGTCACGAATTGGAGAAACACTAGAATTTAGGAAGGATATTGTTTATTAGTCTGTTGATCGCAGTTTTCCTTATATCATCTATTTTACTATCCATGACCAAACTGATAATCTCTGGGGTTTTTTTTTTTATCTTTATACAAGGATAATAATCTCTGAAATATCGGTTTTATGGCATCGTTTTTCCAAATATTTAGTTTTTTTTCGAAATTTTTATCTAAAAGTTTTGTTCTGAATCATCTTTTAACACTGTTATTTATAAAGGAAAAAANTTTTTTTTTTTTTTTTAAATTAATTAAAAGAAAATAAGGTTGACACTTACTAGTAATACTTAATAGAACAATATATTTAAATAAAATTATTTTTAATAAGCTGTAAAATATATTTTTGAGAGGAAACATAATTAATGGCTATTGTTCACAGATTTTGTATGCATTTTAATTGGAAAAAAAAAATTGGCAGCCGTTTAGAAGTGAATAAGACTAAAAATTTCATTTTAAATCGAAGCATATCCTTTACAGTTAAGGGAAAACGTGATATAAATCCGATTGGCATAGAAATCCGATCACAGATCATTAGATTTTCAAACCGCATAAGACGACAAAAAATTTCACACGATGCTGATGGAAAAGTCAATTTTTTCCACTTAAATAAACGTAAAAAGCTAAAGAAATTAAGTAAATTTTTAAAATATTTTTAATTGTTTTTAAAATAAAATATTTTTTAAATTATTTTTTAAGTAAGAAAAACACGAAAGAGAAGAATTTAGAAACAGGGTAATTGAAAGGGTAGAGATAAATGCTGTTGTTTCATGATTTGTTTTGGGAATAGTCGCATAAAAGCATAAGAAAATCCTGATTGACAGGCTGATGTTTTATATTTTATACATAAGTTAAACCTGTGTTTATTAGTTTTATTCATTTTTTCCTTATTTCCGAAACAATGACAATACTTTTTTTCGCTTCCAACCCGTAACTACCGTAAGGTATATATAATATATTAACGTTTTACAAATTTACCTGTAACTACTAGGAATCTATTCATAAAATACTTCTTTTTTTGCAAAATAGTTAAATGCGAACACTCATTGTTTGACTAAAGATTGAATTACTACCTCACTTACCTTTGTTTTTTTTTAATGTAAGAATGAAATTTTTCGTTTCTATCTTTCGTTATTTTTCTGATAAAAATATTTCCTGTTGTCCAGGTCATTAGGCGTTTGTTGACGTTTTTTTTTTTATTTTTTTTCTAAAATAAACAATATTAGTAGAGGTTGAATTATTATTTCCTTTTTTTTCTAAATCATCGAAGAATAACCGGTAATTAATTTTTTCATCATTCGTTAATATGTAATTTATATATAAAAAAACTCTTCGGGTAAGTGGAGCCAAAAAAGGCAATTAAATACACGGCCAAACCTCGATTTAGCGCCACCCTAAAGTGCCAATCTTTCCCGTAAATATAAAATAAAAGGTTTTTTTCAATGCATTGTAAACGATATTGTTTTTACCGTGTGTCTTGATACTTCAGTTTTGCGCCACACTCGATTTAATGCCAATTTAGGAGGCTAACAAATCGAAGTCTGACTGTATTCTGTTCGGGTAAGGCAACACAACAAACAGGCTACCTACTAAGAGGATGCTGGCCTTTATTTAAGACGAAGAAAACACGTGGTCAGCCTGTTAGTCAGATGCAAACTCGCGTATTTTATCCACTCGGCCACCGATAAGTCCCATTGACTGTTTTAACATTGTATTGGCACAAAGTTAATATCGCTTAAGAGTTAATTGTGCGTGCTTATAAATCTAAAAATAACTTTAAAAAAAAAAAAAAGAACTAGCTAATATCTGATCGAAAAGTCTTTACGATAATTACGTTTCATCTTAACGATCCATCGGAAAAATTAAAGTTAAAATTCTTATAAATATTTGCAGACGAAACGCTTAAAGGCTGTAATTATCAGACAAGAACCGAAAAAATATATATTTAAAAAAAAAAGATAGATAATTTTAGTGTTGTTTTATACTGTACAGAGTTAATATTTGAAGAAAATTATCATGCGTACGTTACTTTCAACAAAGCACGGCACTAATAATAGTTATTAAAGTATGTTTTGAAGTGTATACTCTTGAATTTATCAGATGTTTCTCAAACATATTTTATCTACAATTTCACATGATAAATTTTGTTTGTTCCGTTTAAAGTTTTCGATCCAAAACTTCCTTGATAAGAAACAGGAAGTTCATCGGACGGAATTAGAGAATCCGTTTAGATTCATGGATGAATGAAAATGTTCGGAAATAAAAGATGTTCTTAAGAAAAACTGGTTCATATGTTTGTTATAAAGTCCTATATATATTTATATACATAGTTGATTGATAAAGAAGTGCAGCCATTTTTATTATTATTATTTTTTTTTTTTTTCAAAAATGTAGGTGAGATGCAGGCTTTAAAAATTATAAGTTGCCACATGTAAATACAGAAGATTTCGACAATCTTTAGTAGATTTTTCAATAATTATAATTATCCTGTTTATTAAAAGTGAAGACGACTTAAACTTGTTTTAAAATAATTAATTTTCATCTCAGTAATTTCATTTATTTCAAATTTTAATTATATTCGAGCTAAAGAACATAAGAAAATTTACAAATTTAATACGTTTTTGTCGATTTTTTAATTGCTATAATTAGCAGAAAGAAGAATTTTTATTATGAAATGGCTAAAATTTAAACTGGATTTAAAGAATTGCGAAAGTTTAATTCTATAATTTTAAATATAAATGACACAAAGAATGAGTTAATCCGTATTAAAAATAAAACTGGAAAGAGCCATTTTAATTCTTGTACCACCGACAACGTCACACCTGCCGGAAGTAGTCTACCTGTTGGTGAGGTCGCAAACTACCATATCGATACTGTCAGAACACCCGAAAATTGGCGTAAAAACCTCCTTTCACCTTCCATCTTCCCTATCGTCTTTACCGTGGACTCGTCTTTGGGGTCAATGGCAAGTGGTCACGTGTTTGCCGACGTCACACTTTTCTTATACGGAACTCGAAGCATAACACCTGAGTGTTGATTGTGTCGTGGATTAGGACGTATAGTTGTGACAAAATGTGACATTCAATATAAAAAAAAAATAAAAGGAATCTTTTTCATCGGTTGCTATGGCTATGAGGAGTTGCAGTGGATTTTCGGATTTAAAATCCGGAAGTATTGTCATCTGCCATTATGCCATGGTAAGTAAACTTAGGTATTAATAAGTAACAGTACATATAAATTTAATAAAACATAAAAATTTATTAATATAATAAATATATTATATGAAAACAATCGAAGAAAATATCTTAATTAAATATTATATAATCGGAAACTTCCTTTTTCCTGGTTCACATTATTGTCAAAATAGAAAATTTCTAGCAACAAAATTAACTATTCATTCTATATATAAACACTTACATTAACTTGATATACTGGCAGGAAAAGTCATGATTTTTTTACATGTTACTAGACACACCTATATTGAGGTATGATGAATGAAAACACGTCTGCACTTCGTGCTCATAAATACATTCGATTTATGAAATGAAAAAGTTGTGTACGTTATTTATTTTCCCGAATTTAATATTTAAAAAATAATTAAATAAAATCAAGCATTAATTCAATTTTTTATTTTATTATTTGGACTTGTTAAAACTTAATTCATTTATTAATAACTACTTGAATTATTATAGAAAACAATTTAAAACTTTAACTTGTATTAATATAAGTGTAAAATAATTTATTTTATACGATAAATTTCGTATTCTTTAATGTATTTAGAGAACGTTTAACCGAAACGACAACGTGGAATTATTTTTATTATTATTAAAAATAGATTTAAAAATAAATATAGAACATTTATTAAAAATAAAAATAAAAATAAAAAAACACAATATAAAGGTCAATTTTTCATAGAACTGATTTAAATTAATTCATTTTTTCAGTTAAATTTATGTATGATAATTATTAATCTAATATAATATAGTTTTAATATAGGCCTAATAAAAGAATATTTTCGTTAAATATTTATAAGTCTATATATATATATATATA
>NW_019385825.1:35270-44396 GCF_000671375.1 Centruroides sculpturatus | reverse complement strand
AATTAATTTCTAACTCTCTCTGTAGTGATTGTAACTTGTGAATGTCGCAGTATAAAATATCTAAATAAAATGGTAAAAAATGTCTTTCTATTCATAAATAATGCATACTTATACTAATATATATATATATATATATATAATAATTTTTATGCGGAAAATTGTTTAATAAAAATAATATATGTATTTTTTATGTGTTAGATGAGAGCGTTTTAATAAGATAATTAAGATAATTCACAAGATGCCAGACCTATAAATCGCGTTAAAACTTCCATTTGATCACTGGTTTGACTGGACAAAGTGCTTCTTCTCTGGCAGTGATGAAATGTTGTATATCAGAAGTCTTCGGGGATTAGGAGGCCATCACTTCTGCAGTTTTGGTCCTGTATACTTCTAAATGTCAGCTGTCTTCGCTGCATATAGAATGATTTATCAACGATGGTTTTACATTGTGTATTTCTAAAATATTCTCTCTTGCCGTACTAAATTTTTATTAAGAAAATAATAAATTTCAAAAAGAGAAATTTATCATTTGTACTTCGATAAATAAATTCGTATATTTCTAAATGTACTAAAGTTTACAATTTCTTAAAATTTCAAATATAAAAAATAATAATAATAATATTACATATAATCTGATTACAGATTTTATAACATTTAAATAATTTTTCTACATTAAAAAAAAAAAATCGATATTGAATAATGTAAAACGAATTTTATCAGACTTACTCGAATTACAAAATTCTTTACAGAACTTTCACTCGAAAATGATAACGAAGTTAATGGTAGATAGCGAGTTGAAGTTGGATTGCAATTACATCTCTTCACATTTTATCACGTTAATTAATATCAAGTTTTTGTTAGGAACGGATCATTTCACACCCTGATTATACAGTTTACAATTGTAAAATGTATTATCAGAAACTAAATTTCTAAAACGGACATAAAAGTATAACAAGCTATTATTCAAGCAAACACATCAATAGCCTAGACTTTAATGATTCCCTATCAAGAGTAGTTTCCTGTTGGTTGAGCTAATTCTTAACTGAGGATGCGTTAATTGATTGGTTAACGTTGATAGAAGTGACAACCGACTGAACACAACTACAATTTCGACTGAATAATTCGTTTTCTTAATATTTATTCTCTTAAAACTTATAAATATTAATATTAATAGAATTATTATTTAAAGCTTAATTTTTAAATTAAAATTAAGAAAACAAGGATAGAAGTTAATAACAATCACAGTGTGTATATATATTTGGGGGCATCCTATTTTATGTAAAAAGATATGTATAAACTTGCTAGATGTAAAAGTAGGTTAATGTATTAATTATATAATTCAGAGAAATCTAGATGTTATGTAACATGAAACACGAATCACCAGTTTTATTGTTAGTAAGTGAAGTTTTACACAAAAAAATGGCTATAGATTTTTAACTTAGTGTTTCGAAATTGAACTGTGGTTCAGTTAATTAGCATTATTCTATGAAACTATTATTACAACGTAGAAAATAAAATGTAGGAAAAATCATCTTGTGAACGTGATGGGGAAAATATTTATTTATTATTTTTTATTTAACAAGTTCTCGTTCATATCAAGCAGGAAGCTTGTAGATAACATGGATCAGCGCTCGGTTCATGCTGGTGAGAATAAAACGAACGGATTTTATCCCATCATCAGCTTCATTAAAGGTGTCTGATTATATACTTGACCCGCCGATAAGGAAAATGACCACTTATTGTTAATTCTCTGCAAGTAACAAACTTGTCACGAGAAATCGTTAACGAACCTCAAAGTAGTTAACCATCTCTTCGTAGAAAATTCTAATTACGTGACGAATTATAAGATTAGGACGTCGTTATTCAATATGTAACAGAACTGGTTGCGTAAGAAATGTAGACAGGTAATATATGAGTAATTAATGAACCAGTCAAGTCGACGTTAATGAATGAACGGAAAATTGAAATGAACTATTTATTACCATGAGAGAGAATTATTATAACCTCAATATCCTGTCCGAAATGAATTGACAACATGAATAGCAGTTCATTTATTAGTTCCTTAATATAATAATATAAATTTTTGATTCTGCTTGAGGCATATAAATTTTGATAAGAGGTAAACTTTATTCTTCAATCTCTCAACCTGAATTTCTATGACTCTGAAAAAAAAATCTATTAATGTCAATTAATGTGACGTGTTCCTGATCCGTTAGCTGAATTAAAACGTGACAGATAGGAAGGAAATGTATTCGTGTTACAGTAAAATTAAATATATCCCTATGCATACATGTTTTCCTCATTTGTATTCTCACGTTGATAAAAATTCACATGAGTTTTAAATTACTTTTCTCCAAACTCTATACTAATACAATCGATAAATTGACAAATTAATAGAAAATAATTAAATAAATAATACTAAAATAAATCATAAGTAAAATTTTACTTGTAAACATAGTAAAGTCAGTTATTTATGAAGATGATATTCAGGGATTAATTAGTAAACTCATAGATGAATATGCAAGCCTTGAGAGAGGCGAGGTGGGTTTCGAAAGTCACAAATAGATGAACCTCTACCTATCTCAAAACCGTATAAATTTATGAATAAATCAGATTTTCGAGCTTGTGTCAAAAGAATTTATATTTTTTTCTATATAAAAGATTAAATTTTGAGATTTTTCTATAACAAAAACCGGTCAAATCTTCTGGTCCCTCTGACATGTGTGAATTTTGCCTAATATTAGAGCTGTTACAGAATCCTACGATACAAAATCTTACTTGTTTATATTTTATTTTGTTGTCACTGATATAATATCAATAATACTATAGTTTTACTGTAACGACACCCATTATCATTCAGTAATACTATTAGATTTTTAACTATTAAAATTTATAATAGATTATTTATTTATTTCAGTTTTACATGCAAAAATTATCTTCGATATTAAACATTTTTGATTAAATCTAGAAAAATCTTTTAAATATTTCTTTATACACAATTATTACTTAAATACAATAAATTTATATACAAATTATATAAATAATTTATAATTTTAATAGTAAAAAATAAACATTTCTTACGTTTTTTCCCCCTTTTTTCTATGCATATTTTAATTATTTTTCTTTAGTATTGTACATATATTTTATACTAAAATTTATAATATTTATTACGAGAAGATCAGTTATTTGGGAATATTTTTATTTATTTATTTATCCTTTTTTATGTAACATTTATAAACTTGTCCAGACTGTGACATAAATAAGAATTGTGTCATACTCAGAACTTCTGTAATTCACCGACCACAATTGTAACATATATAGAAACTAATAACTCATCTAATTTTATTGTCACTGTTCGGTGTCATTTCACAAAATATCTACAGAAAATATGTCTGCAACAACTGTGTGTAAAAAATGAGCGCTGGAGCTGTCATTCCAATATAGGCTATATATATATATCTCCCAATCTACATTAATAACTTATACTGTAGAATAGATAGAAAAGAGTGTCATCAGGCAATTTGGTTTGAATCTTAGACAAAAATTGGTCCCAAAATTTAATTCTTTATATAAAGAACACGATATTTAAAAAGTATAGAAATGGTTTTTATTGATCTTATTCATATATTTTTTTGATTTTCTTAAAGGGATCGCTTCCTGTATCTGAGCCTCATCTCATCTCTTTTAGACTCTTAAATAAGTTCAAAAGAAGAGTGAAATTTATTATGTTAAGAATTTAAAAATTACTTTATCCCCATTTAATTTGAATATTGAGAGAATAAGAATATAATTAATTAATTTAAATCGAACAATATTCTGTTTTTCTATCTTGTTGATTAAGTTAGAGCAACGCAACACTTGGGCGATCTTCCGGGAGATCTTTTTAAGGGTAACTGGTCCCTATTCAGGCGTTACAGACGTGAAGAAAACCCGGAAAACTCCACGTGGCCAGCCCGTTCTGGCCACGATCGAACTCTCAGTGTTTAGGGAACGGAACCACTTGGCCACTGGTGGGCCCTGTTTTTTCTATCCTTCGATTTATACATTGTGGCCCATTTTAATCAATTCGCTAGAATAACTCGAAAAATACATATATAAAAAGTCACCAACCAAACATGTCAAGGGGGGTTCTAAGATGGGGTATCGGTTTCATGATAAATGGCGTTACAATAGGTGAAAGAGGGGTCAACTCCATTTTCTTAAATGAAAACCGCCATTTTTTATTGCGTATTATGATTATAAATGAAAAATAAACTTTTATCTAACACATTCTCTTTTTTTTTTTCGAAAGATGTACTTGTCAGAAGTTATGAGGGTTTGAACTTTTATGCCACACCACGTGCCATATCTGTGAAGTTTATTGAAGAAAAATACTGAAAAAATCTGTTAGATAGAGCGGGGACCCACTATGCACGAATTGTATGTAGTCAATTATTTAAAGAAACACTTTAATGGATGGTGAAATGGACGATGTGGGTCCACACGATTGCCGGATTTGACTTCATCAGACTTTTATTTGTGGGAATATTTAAAGAATGTTGTCTATGAATCGTCCATTTCACCATCCATTAAAGTGTTTCTTTAAATAATCAATAACTAGAGAATATACGGTCGTAAGAATTCCAATCAAACATACCACAAAACGTTTTATTAAAAACTATGAGACATTTGAAGATTTCATTCAGAAAAATGGAGACGTCTTTAAACATCGTTTGCCATAGGAGAACACTTTGATAGGCACTCACGTTAATTAACCATTCTGCTAAAAGTTTAAATTAAACGAAAAATGTATTGAGTAAATTTAAGATGACCTCGAGCTATGGCACAAGTTTTTGTACCATTTTTATTATCTGAAAAAAAGAATGATTCTACCAAATAATAATAGTTTCTCAATGACAATTTTTGCATTTTCTTTTTCCGTTTTTTTTCAATGGACTTTACAAATATCCGCAGATGTTCAAACACTCGTAACTTTTCATAAGTGCATCTTTCAGATAAAATTTATTTTTGGCGTAGAAATATAATATGCAATAATAAATGGGGGTTTTCATCAGTGGCGCATTATCCTATGGAAAAAAAGGTAATTGCCTGGAACCTCCACCAACAGGGGATTCCAAATCAATCATTTTAAAGAAAATCTTTCCTCAAAAACTTGGGAAATTTCGGGACAATGAAAATGTCTGAAACACTGTACTCGGGATCCTCTAATTCAAATTTGCCTGGGCCCCATAAAGCTATAACGCGCCACTGGTTTCCATTTAAGAAAAGGAAATTGACCCGTTTTCACGTATTGTAAAGCTATCTATGATAAAACACCATATTGTGGCCTCCTTGAAATCTAACAATTTTGGTTCAATGATTTTTTGTAGGAAGCGTATTTTTCGAGTTATTTTAGCGGATTGATTAAAAGGAACCATCCTACATTTGATGTTGATTTTTATTATAAATGATATGAATGATACACATTATAAATAATTGAGATAGCTTCTATAAAAAAGGGCATTGTTACATTGTATTTTAAGTATTGTTATGGTAATTATATTATGTAACCTTTCATTTATTAAGAAGTCTCTAAGTATAGGTTATGCAAGCGCATCATTACCTATTGTTACAATTAAACTAATTGTTGAAACATAATTCGAAAGATAAATTAATTATATTTTTGTAAATTATTTTAATCAAAATTTGTATTTTTTATTTTTATTCAGTACTTATTCTACTATTTTTTTACTTTATTTATATTGTTATAAATGTATTTTATTGTTTTATTTTATTTCATAACATAGAACATTTTTACTGTTTCGAATAACCTTACAACGATAAATATTTATAATTTTTATATATTTTAATATTAAACATAATGGCACATATATTATAATATTTTATTTTTTAAATTCCTTATCATAATTTTATAAAAGATGTATTTTCTATTTCCTAAAAATTATTTCTATCCTGCTGGTATTTTTTTCATATGGATCATAGGTTGTGCAGGCTCACAATAGACGAGACAATGAAGGATGGGAAATATTCATATCCGGGTCAAACACCTACAAAACTTTCTGAGTCGACCCGGAACTGAGAAATAACTGCTTTTCTGAAATTTCTAAACTGAAATTTCGGTATCCGAAAGCTGAGGGAAGTTCGTGTCTTATATTCTAACATAAAACCACATATAAATATGTGGAAAATTACATGCTAAATGGTACATTGAATACCATTTTTCTTGGATAGGGTCCAGTTTACCGCGGGCCCCATACAAGTTCTCGACGGATCTGGATACGTAAACTTCGACATTACCGAAAATAGTTAAGACACATTTCGCTCCTCTGAGGGACCAACGTCCAGGGAGACTATCCCTGGACGTTGGTCCCTCAGAGGAGCGAAATGTGTTTGTAATTTAGTAATCCAGCGTCTGGTCGTTAGTATGCTACTGTACTTTCTAGTGTTTTTACTATTTTTTCAGGACGAATTAAACTAATATAAAAATTATTTTAAATATTTATTACAACTTTTCCTCATTATTTTATTCATTTTTTATCTTAAGAATGAATTTTAAGAGCATTTTATAACATCACTCGAAGAAAATTTTATGTCTTCCTCCACGTATTTAACGAGTTAATATTTTTCTTTGAATTTCACTTAGTAATTTAATTAGAAATCGTGTCCAGGTTGGAACACTTGTGCTCCTAGTGTACCCTAGTGGTACCTAAAACTAGTGTGCGTGCAGGTTTTCATCATATTGAAAAAACTAAGTGCTCTAACGAGAACAGACTTTCATTTCAATGTAGTTTAAGGTGGATACATCTGACACACACACTGAGTGTGACTATAGCAATCTTTATAACAGCTCAATGTGAATTTTTTATTTGAATATTTATGCAAATTAAACTGGTTTTATCTTTTAAATGATGTCACGTACTGATAAAATTCATATTTTTTTTTTCTTATATTTATAGGGACTATCCTTTCTGGCCTTGATACTTCTAGGCGGAAGGTTATACGAAGTAGATCGAGAAGTGAGTTTTCTCGATCTAGTAATGAACACCTGGCTACCGAAACCAAGGTCGGAAAGTTCATCTTCCAAACCTAACACGTCTCCCGTAGCTTTATCAGCTAAAGCGCATCGACCTGTTGGGCACGGACCGGTCACTAGAACAATTACTATCGATCCTACGCGTAGACTACTTCATACGACAAATTTAAGGATAGATTTAGATTATTTTGTAGGTAAGTTATTAAGAACACGTTCTACAGTAATTTTGCTTTTATTTATTTATTTATTACAAGAGATTTAATTAATCTTATGCTTTGATTATGTTTGCAGTCGAATTATCTACGGCCAGAACTACTTTAATATTAAGTGTCGTGTTCGTTGCAATATTTATTTTAAGTTGGTGGTGGATGGCATTCGCCATCAAACAAGCTCGCGATGATGTAAGTTGCTGACAGTTTAATTTTTTTAATATATATATATAAATGTTTTTAATAAATAAACATTATTACTTAGATTAAGAAAGAGCACTTATTGATGTGGTTTGTTTATTTTATTTTTGCCGGAGAGATCGATGAGAAGGATGATCTTCGAGAGTTGATTTGTGTTTGTTCTTCTCTCTCTCTTTTCGTCTAAATTTATTTTTAAAAAATTCGTTTTAAATACTCATATAAAATCATTTTATAATAAATAAATTAACATTCTAAAACAATTTTTTAGTTTATTGCTGATAGTCAGAACCGTCGAGAAGTTGTATGGAGTTGGAGTAAACGGACCACTTTTACCCCTCACCGGACCCATTTTGACAGTTATTTTTTTTCTTAAATAAATGAAATTATTTTATTTTCTCTTAGTAAAAATAACATTAATTTATAGGGGTAGGAACGAACTAAATTTTCTGTGGATCGGGGAAAAACCCTAGCTCCTTCCTCTCGATGGTTCTGCTGATAGTTTATCAATGTACCGAGAACTAATCAAAGTACGTAGAAATAACACTTAATAATTAATACTAACTGAAGTACTAAATAAGTAGTCAATAGCGCTTTATAGCTGTATGGGGCCCATGCAAACTGAATTAAGAGGCCCCATATACTGTAGTGTTGACTTCAGACACTTTTCTTCGGGGGAATTTTTTTGGGGAAGTAGTTTCTTATAAAAGATTGGTTTGGGGGCCCTTTTTATGAGAATGCCCCATGCAATTTTTCTTTTTGCCCATAGGATAACGCTCCACTGTGAATAGTGCGTACTGTAGTAGTTTAACAATGTATTTCATCGAATTCGTTTAGTCTACTGACTGATTATACCGTGTTGAATAGAAGAATACTCTGTATATTTTTCTTGCATATCTTTTTATATTTTTTTTACCTTTACTTGAAGCACACATTTAAAAGAATATAAATAAAATAAACATTTATAAGTTTAAAGTTCTCAATTTAACGATAAAACATAAACCATAAAGACCAAAACAGTTCGAGGAAGAGGCCTAAAGTATTATAAAATACAGAAAAAAATAAAATAAAATAATTTCCAAGAAATCTAATTTCTTAAAAACTCGAAAATATTGAGTTTCCTGGTTGTTCTATTCAGTATTATTTAAATAATAATATGTTTTAAAAAGTAATAATGGCAATAACCCGTTTATCGACCTTTAAATTCCAGATGCACTTCGTGATAGAAAGTTGAAGATCAAGGCCATTACTGCAGGAATTTTCAAATCTAGGACTAAAAAAAAAACACTCTGATGACACTTTTTATAACAAAGACACCGACGTTAAAACGTTGATTTATTTTAATTTTTAAATTCATTAGTAAAAGTGTTGTTATTTCATTAAAATGGCGCAGTAATTAAAAAAAAAATGGGAATTGCAATATTTTAATTTTTTAATTTATGTTTATTAGTACTTATATAAAAAAAATCTAATTAAAGTAATTTATTATAGAAAATTTTATATAATTTTTTAGAAAATAATTTAGTTCATTATATAAATTTAATTAAAAGCAATTTAACCATATAATTTAGGGGACGGTGTCTCTTCGCACAGTTCTGTTATTGGCAGTATTTGCTGCTGTAGATGTTGCTGCTAGTGCTGGATTTATTCTACTTAGAATTATCATGGTAGGTTCAATAATTAAAA
>NW_019385825.1:0-35262 GCF_000671375.1 Centruroides sculpturatus | reverse complement strand
AAAAAAAAAAAAAAAAAAAAGATATTTTCCTTCATATTTAATACGATGAAAACTTTTATAAATAGTTAAAGTCGAAATGCGATTCAATCGATAATGCATTAAAAGTATATAATGTCTTACATCAAATTTTTACTTTGTTCCATTTTATAAACAAGTCTAAATAATTCTAAGATATTGCTTTTAACATAATTAATTTTTACTTTATTTTTAAAGTTTATGCAAGCTTTCATTTCTAGTTTTTATATTTTTAAGGTTCTTATGAAATTCAACCTATATATACAGTATATATATATTTTTTTCCAATGGATCTCTATATCGATTAGATTGTGATTTATAGTATCGTATGTAGGTCTATATTTGCATTAATATTTGCGCATTGAAGTTTATTACTCCCCAAAAAAACACGAATTTTTATTAATTAAAAATAAATTTAATGTTATTTTTTAATTACGATTAAAACTTTTAAGTAAAATTGTTGGATTTGAATCGAATTTTTTCAACATTATATGACCCAAAATATTGGTTTTAAGTCACGTTATTTCATCCTTAGTTTATAAAATAATAATAAAAGATTTAAACTATAAAATGATGCTTATTAATAATTAAATATGGTTATTTTATATTTTTAATTTTAAATATTATCAGGGCATTCTTCCAGAAAAGCGAGTAAACTTTGAAAAAGTGTGATGCTTAATGCCTTTTTTTTTTATCTTCAAAAGCATATATTTGAATAGTAAGCCATTTTTGGGGGGTGTACATAGGTTTATTTTACAGATTAATACACTTACATAAAAATACTTTAAAAATTTATATTTAAATTTCAACTCCAAATCATTCATTGCTTCAGAAGGTTCAATGTTTTAATATGCAGAATTAAATTTTTAGAGATAATTTTTTTACCCAAACGTTATCAGTTTGGAATGGAAAAAAATATATATATAATGTATAATTTATAGAGATAATATTTGTTTTAAAAAATGTTGAGTGAATAAATTTAATGTATATAATTTTATTTATCTAACATTATCATATCTGATATTTTTATACATGATTTTTAATGTAAAATGAATTATTTTTCAGTCTAGTTGTGGAGCTACAGACATTCTGGTCATTGTAGTTATTGGTTTTCTAACGGGGTTGAGGGTGAGTTACTTGAATTTAAGCTTTATAAATTAAATAAAACTTAATAAAACAAAGTTAATTTTCATGTTTTTTTTTCATGAGAATTATTTTAAGGAAAATCTTAATTTATAAAAAGTTACCCTTAAGATAAATTATAAGAAGTTTAATGTTTATTATAATAAAGGTTAAGGTAACATAAAACACAATATGTCCATTGTTAAATCGAGAAAAAGAAGTGTCTCAGCATTCAAAATATATGTATTAATTTTTTTCTAATTATTTATTCATAAAAAAAAAGTAAAAATAGTTAATTATTATCTCCGAGAAAATTTAATAATTGTTTATTTTATTTTTATTATTATTATGAAAATGCAATATCTAGGTTAATGGCTGATTAATTGAGAAAACTTCGTTATGTTTCTAAAAAAAGAACGTGATAGACAATATGACGAAGCAGCATGCATTGCAATTTTAATGCATGCCCTTGGGCGACGCCTCTTGGAGGAAGTTTACCTTTTAATTCACTAGAGCTTGATTGTACAGAACACTTCCTACTTCTTCACTTGACACCAACCTTTCCAGGGAATATGTCTGTCTAACATTCCCTCAATCTTCTCAACTATTTATAAAACGAACCAGACTGACCTTACATACTTAACCGATTTCTTTTTCTTTTTTTCGTAAACCAAGCAAATAGTTATAATGATTACTTTGTTTTGATATGAAATTACTTTTACATATTATAATTTTTAAAAATTTATAATAAAATTTCTTCTAAATTAATTTAAAATTTTCAAGTATTATACATTATAAATTATAATATATTAAATTAAGAACATATTTGAAAGATTGTCACTTTAAGCTCTAAGCTATTTTATAGTTCATTTTTAATTATATATTTGAAAATTCTATAATTTATTTGTTAAAATGTAAACGAATTAATATAATATCAATTATATATTTAGTTTTCTATGTTCATTAAAAGTTTAAATATTAATGATGTTTCCAGTTCATCTACAAGTAATCTTCTAATTAATAGAAAAAGTCTTACAAATACATACATTTATGTATATACAGTATGTATATATGCGTGTATACATATATAACATTAATAAAATATAAGAAGTATTTAATAAGCTCATCAAAAATTAATATTTATAAAATTGAATTACTTTATATTACAGTCGAACCTTCCAATAACGACCACGTTTCTTCTTAAAATGCATACAAAATAATCTCCGAACAACGACCATTTTTAATGTTGTTCAGAGGTTTGACTGTATATATATAATCTTAAAACATACATCTTATGCATTTACAGTTATATTCATTGTATAAATAGCGTTAAAAGTATAACAAACAGAAATACAATAGATTTTACAGTATACACAGCAACTGTTTATTTTTAGAAATTTATTCATTTATTATTGTTTTCTATCTTTATATTTTACATAGAATAGTCTGTATGGCTTTTTTTTTGCAAAAATAAAGTAAAATAAAAGCATTATATTATTCATTAAACAATGTATTTTCAGGTGTATAGTGTTGTGTGCGTATTTTCCTATTATAAAAAAGCAAAAAATGGTGCAATAGATTCCTATCAAAATCGTAAGAATTTAAAATAAAATTATATATATATATTTTTTAAATTAAATTTTATTAAAATATTTCTTTTATTTTAGATTTATTGATCGGGTCAGAATTATCTTTAAAAAGTGACAAGCTTAAAGATAACGAATCCTATATACCAAGACCTATAATAGGCAATTAGTAAGTATTTTTTTTTTAAAGTAATATTTCCGATTTGCATGTAAAAATAGTTATAGAATGCAATTGTTACGTCTCAGCTTAACATAAAAAATTATGCAAGACATTCATTAGGCGAAATAAAAAGAAATGAAGCCTAGTTTCTACTGTGTTTTTTTTCCTCGAGATAAATTAGAATAAAATCAATACAGTGTCATTCGGTCAAGATAGTTTTAGTCCAGTTAACCTCTAAAAACAAGCAATTTATATAGATTTTCATCGGGAACAAATCTCGTGTTTCCTGACTTTTCGAGCCTGTTTCTTTGGACTATCTTCTACTTTTAAGCTTGTTAGATTCGCCACTAAAAATTCATGGCTGGTTGAGAATATCAAGTTCTCAAAATAACTTCTACCGCACTGCAAGAATGAATACTTTGAACCGTTTCTGATCTACTAAAACAATTTTTTTTTTCTTTTTCCAGGAATTTTTCTTATTACAATTTAAAAATAATAACCGGATTCTGCGAGTATTTCTAGGCTGAACAATTTCATTGTTAAATTTAATATTTTTTATTTATTTCAATTCTTTTTTAAATTTCAAAAGTATTATTTTACTATATAGTCTATCTTCCAGATATAATAATATTTAAAATAAAAAAAATTTAAATATAATTAAACTAATAATAAAACTTTAATTTAGTATAAATTTTGAAATTATTTTAATATATTTTTATTGTTAAAATTAATTTTTAAAAATAAGAGTGGTGACAGTGAAACAAACAACAATAACATTTCAACTAGTTAACAGAATATTAATAGAGAATTTCAGAAATTAATCAACTTATTATTAATAAAATTATTACATAAATTAAGTAATAAATTACGTAAATAAATGTAAAGTTTTACACCTATCTAAAAGATTATGATGGCAGAAAATGAAATTAATACGTGTTTTCAATACTATTGATCCTCGATATAGAAGAAGACTATAGTCCGATAAAACCGATTATCCGATTTATCCGAAAATGTCATGGTCAAAACGATGTTTATATGAGATGTGATAAGAGATGTAAATAGCTTATATGATGGTAAATACGAAGGAAGTAACACAACACTTCCGATATTGTCAATGCGTTGCCTACAGACTTTCCGTGTATTAACACTCAATCCGATATCCTTAGATAATTTACTGTATTTACAATCCGATAAATACATTTGAATAAGGTTTGGTCCATTATTTCCGAAATCTGCTACGTCGGAATTCGTAAAATAGAGGTTCAATTGTAAGATAATGTTTTCATTTTAAAATACATCTAAAAGTTATGTTCAGTACATTATTGTTACAAATTCATTACTTGCATTTCATCAAATTTGCAAGAAAATTTTCTCATTTATTCATTCTTTTAAATGGTTGATGAACTGATTAATTAATTTCTATATTTTTATCTTACCAAAAGACTCACAACCGTATAGGAATAAATGGTTCTTATACATTTATGAGTAGAGATAAGCGAATAACTCGAATACTTGAAAGTATTCGAGATTCGAGAGCTAGAATTAACAATTGTTCGGAATTTCAGTTATGTTTGAAAAATTGTTTGAAAAACAAAAAAACGGAAATGTTCTGAAAAATGAATGAGGAGATTTTAAAATTTCTTTTAGCTTCGTTTTTCCTCATCCATCCTTAAGAGTAATCTGAATTATTTTCATTCCCACTACAGTAGTTTACTTCTTTTTTTTTTTTTTTGTCTTTCTCATTGCTCTGTGTGAACTAAGGAGACATTTTTTCCAAACACATCGTCGGCTTAGCCAGACTCACAATGGGGTGCAATGGGGTGGCAAAGTGACGAAGGATGAGAGCCCGATGTATCCGGAACAGAACGCTGACGAAAAATTTCTGGGGTTACTTGTATTTGATCCCTGGTCCCCAAAACCGATTCCTCGGTCATCCGGCTTATCATTATCATCATCATCATCATCAACAACAACGGAAAGAAAAAAAAATCTTTCCAAGTTAGATTGTAGGTTTTCTTTTACTCCTCGCTTTTTTTAAGTTGGTGTTTTTTCCACACTGCATTCGGAATTCCGACTCTAAAAGTTGGTAACCCTGTCGAAATTTCGAATATTACGACGATAAAAAAATTAATTAATTAATTAAAATACTTCTAATACCTCAAATACCGCTCTGTGTGTACAGTAGAGTAATACTGGTGTATCCATAAGTATTCAAAGAAGAGCTATCTCAAAAATTAAAAATACTTGAATAATTAATAAGTAACACGTGTGAATGATCCGATAAACCATATTTACCACCACAAATGTTTTTAAAAGCAACGTTTTGGAGTTTGAACTATTTATTTATTTATTTGTTAATAGTATTCCCTTGTATCCGTCTGCGTACAGACAACATCTCTTCAGCATCTCTGCTTTGATTTATTACAAGAAAATAAATGAACTTATTTTATAAATTTAATGATATATTGAAATAAATAATACAAATTAAATAATAAATATTATATAAATTATTAAGTAAATAAGTTATATAAGTATTCGAGATCTGAATATTCGGATTCTCTCATCTCTAGTTGTGAGAAAATAAAAACAAAATCGATAATATTTACGATTAATTAATCATTATTTATTGTTTTCTAGTAATAATTTTAAATATCTTTTAACCTTTCTTCTTTTATCTACATGGCTTGAGTTCTAATATTTAATTTATTTAAATAACATCCTGGGTATTAAATATTAAAATTAAAATGCTGTAACCTAATTAATTACTTATGTTTCAATTATTTGTGTGACTTAATTTATTTTTATTTTTGTTTCCACCGAAAAAAAAGAAAAAATTCACGAAAAATTTATTTAGAATTGATCAATCATCCATTCGAGTGGACACGGAATGGAATTAATGAAAATGATGTGCTAATTAAAATAATCAAGTATTTGTTTAATCTATAAATAAATTAATTTTGTTTCGAACGGAATATAATTAACGTTAATAATGATTTTATGATATTTTATTCCGTATATTTTGTTTCGAATCAAATAAATTTCCATATAAAATAAAAATAAAGCTGTCAAATTCCATCCGAAATTCATTTCCTCTTATTTTAATTAAAAATATAATTACAGAAGTTTGAATTTATTATTTAGTTAAATACAATTATAAATGAATATAAATAATGTTAAAATTTTTAATTTAAAAAAGTAAATTTGTCATATTGAAATGTCTCCTGTTCTTTGTTGTAGAGACATGTTTAGANTCAACTGCCTAACCTATAACCAAAGTATCCTTTTAATTTGTTTTTAAAAAAAAGCGCTTGACAAACTTGCCCCGCATGCCGAAGTTGCCCCGGTATTCCCTATATATATATATTATATACTGTAAACGTTCGAGTATACAAACCTCTATATAACGGATGGAAATAACAAATCAAATTCGCGTGTTTCAAGGTGTGAGAACACAGTATTTGAGAATATCACACACTGAAGAATGCACTCTAGGCAGTGCGACAGCTAACATTTATGTTCCTGCTTGGAAGTGTGACGTTTGTTTCCCTCATATATACCACAATATAGGATGTTTACATCTCTTATCGTATCTCACATGAAGTTCGTTCCGTTCCGTATTTGGTCATAATATCTTCGAATAAAACAAACAATTGCTCTTATAGAACTATCTCTTACTCCTGTAAGTTCGTTATATCAAGGATCTTCATTAAATACATATGTTTATTGCATTTGAGCTTATAAAAACGCAAAAAAAAAAAAAATTAAGCGTTATGTATAGACTTTTGGCCACTAAGAACAATTAAAAATTAAATTTAAAATTGAATAATAATAATATTTAATAAAATTTTTTGTATGGTTATAGCTCCAAGCGTCAAAATGGAGGTGCGACGTTTGGGAGCCGCGAAAGATTGTCGAGGGAGAGATTATCCAGTTTAACCCCTTCTGGGTCAACTTTAGAAGAAGAATTACAAGAAATTAAGATACAAGCGGCCGACATGGCTACAGAACTTCAAAGAGCTGCATTATATAGTGCTGCTCAAGCTGTTCGGTTGTACAGTACCGAAAAACATATCGCCGAAAGTATTAAACAGGATTTTGATCACTTTTATCATCCCACGTGGCATTGTATCGTAGGGAGGAATTGGGGAAGTTGTGTGACTCATTCTAAACAGTGTTACATCAGAATGGCTTATAAAGACTTAACTATATTACTATACAAGTCTACTTGATGAAGATGGTGATTATGTTAAGGAAGAACGTTTTTAATTACATGAAAGAATAAAAAAATGCACTAATACAAGCTAATTCTGAAGATGGACACTTATACTGTGATACATCTCTTTTATTTATAAATAATTCAATTCTACATATTCACAGAAGACGTACGGGTAAATGTCATAACGTGTCTGAATACCAAGAAGATATTAAGATGCTAGAAGCATAACTAAAATGTGAATAATAAATAATTTGTGCGCATTTAATAAACTATTTCATTATACCAAAGTTTATTGTTCATTTTGATAATAAAACTGTGAATTTATTGTTCCATTTCTTATAAAACTTTAATGAATAATTTAACGAATGATTTTAACATTTTGTTCCGAATTTTTTGTGTAAAATAAAAAAATAAACTTGTCAAATTCTATTCGAAATTTATTGCCTGTTTATTATACTTTAAAATCAATAAATATACTTTTCTATATAGAATATTAAATTAATTTAAATTATAAATATAACTTGATACAGATAATATATATATTTTTTATCTTATTTTAAAGTTTTAGAAATATATTTTACTTTCGGTAGATTAAAATGGCTATTTTATGTACCGGCGACATTTAAGGTAAGCGCGCGACACGACGCGACGCGAAGCGCTGTAATTATATAAGTTCAAAATTTAATCTTGTCGCTTTAAAATTTGCAATTAAACACACAAATTTTTAATTAAAATATTTAAAATAATATCAATAAAAGTAAAAACTTTTAACATTGCATCTTTATTATCTTTAAGCGATAAAACGCGAACGTCTGCGTACGACACGGAGCGACGACGACGACACCTCACCGAAATCATTAAAACTTAATAACTTTCAGTTAAATAAGAAGCAAGAACATTTAATTAAAATCGAAAGAAAGTAAAACCATTAATCATAACTTGTTTATCAAAATAACTTTTTTTTATTTTTTTAATTTAGTCCACTTATTTATATCATAAATCATAAAATAACTAAATAAAATAATAATAATTTTGTTCCTCTTTGATAGTTATTGATTTTGCCAAAAGTCTAACAAAAATTAAGATTTTTGTTTAGAGTCGTGTTGAATTTCGGATAATGTGTCAAAATATAAAGTTTTTTTTTTTTTTTCTTTCCTTCACTTTCATAGATTTATTATAAGAAAGATAAATGAAAGTATATTTTATCAAACTCTACCAAAATACAACATAAATAGTCTAAATATTGGCTTTTGGTTAACATTTCGAGGACAAGAAAATATGATGGATTAAACGTTCTTCTTTAAGTATCCTTTACAAATTCTTTTCATAAATTTACTAAATTGGTTTTCTTCTTCTTTTATTTTCATATAGGCCCTTTCTATAGTTTCGAGTTTTATATTGTTAAATAAATTTTATTGTACATATTTTTTTTTTTTTTAAAAAAAGAAAATTTATTGATGTGAAATGAAACAAAAGCAGTAAACGAGAGAAATTTATGGATCCGATAAACAAACATAAAAACAGAATTTTTAAGATGTTAAAATATAAAGATACGTGTTTGGCTTACTAAAACTAAAGTATAAGATGTTAAGGCCCGCTTTTCAACTTCCAGTCGTCTAAAAGTCGACGATGAAGGCAGATTTTTATATTTTTTGGACTCAGGGCACCTTTAAACGTCGAGAAATACAAAAAAAAAAAAAAATCGGGTTTTTTTTCTTTATGTACAAATGTTAAGTTTTTGTGTGTGTGAAGGGCACGATTTTGTTCATCTCTTTGAAGCTTAGTAGCTCCTGTGCATTTTGTCGAAAATTTCTGAAATTTTGCAGGGAGGTTTGTGTATTAGGGGTATTGATGCTATTAAAATTTGGTGGTTAAAGATCGACGGAATGGGGAGATAGAGGGGGGTCACTTTTCATCTCTCGATTAGGGTCGGACTTAATGAAAATTTTATTCGTTATTAGCATTTGCAACTTTTATAAACTTTATACTTAATTTCAAAATTAAATTTTTTGCTATTTTATAATAATTAAAAATATAAAAGAATTTATTAAATAAAATATCGTAATAGATGGCGAGAAACACAGTTTTAAATGTTTCCGGGAAAGTTAAGCAACTCTTTGCTGGAATCTTTTTTTATTGCTAGCAAGAGCTTCTTTACAAATGATAACAAAATTAAAACGTAAAATAATTAAAAAACGATCGTATTATTTTTAAAAAGTAAAGTTTATATAATTTATTTCAAGTAATTAATAAAGCAATGAAATTTATTGTTTATTTTATTATACGAATTAAAAATTGTTCCCTGAGATTTGCTCCTGGATCCACCGTAGGATATAATTGTCCTCAGGCCACAGTTCAGGTTATACTTTCTCCACACAGTTATATACCAAGATATAAATGAGAGGGTTTAAAATTAAATAAACATTTTTATTATTATAAAGCTTCTACTTAAAAAAAATATATATATATTTAAATATTTTAACTTCTTATCTAAACTTTAACTATTAACCTATATTAGGTTCTTTTTTCCTAAATATTTAGGAATAAAAAAGAAATTTATCTTTGATATTGGAATCTCTCCAAAGATTTTAATTCTATCCGAATTAATTAAATCAAAGGAAATAAATTTTTAAACAATTTATAAATTATTTAATATTGACTATGACAATTTTATAGTTAATATTCACTTAATAACTCTAATTTTCTTCTAATTAAACACCAGATAATTCGGTTCAGTTTAGAATTAACTGTAATTAGACTTAAGTCACTATTATCATCGTTGTTATTAATAATCAATTAAGATTTTTTACTCCTTACATTTGAATATTATAAAATTTAATTTAACCTAAATAAACTTTTTGTCCTCCATAGCTTTGGTTATTTTCCAAAAACTCTAAACTTGAATTCTCTCCAAAAAACTATTTTTACTTAAATTTATATTTGGAATAAAAAGGAAATATATATATATATACATATATATATATTGAATCGCTTGTAAGATGTTGTGACAATTTACAACGAAAACTTTATCCATGTTTTTGAATTAAGGATATGAAAAGGTAGATAAAAAAACATGTAATGTATTTGAAACCATAAGATTTTTGTCCATAAACAGTTTATTTTTCAGAAGAGAAAGGTAACAATGTATGTATAATATATATATACAAATGTAGATTGGTATGCTTTATGCGTCGCAGCAGTGATCTCATGAAGGAGACTGATCTATCGGAAGTGAGGGGCATGATCCCAATCGCATTCCGCTTCTGACATTTCACCATGACCAGCCAACAGATCTTCTTCCATATCCAAATCCTGATAGCTGTAAGCGAGGTCTTCCAGAGTTCTTTCGTACTCCGAACTGAAAGAAAAAAATAAAATAAAATAAAATCATTTAAAACGTAAAAGGAATATGTCCTAAAATAAAAAAAATATATATATATGCCTTGATATATTTTGCAAATTTTATTAAAATAATAAAGAAAGATTTACAAAATATTTCTTTTATTTCGTCAATTTGCATATGTATAATGTAAACAATCGTTAATTTAATAATTTAATATTTGATACGAGCAAACTTATTTTTAGTCGCAGATACAAAACATTCCCTTCGATTTAAAGCTTATAAATTCTGCATAAGATATTTGATTATTAAAAAAAAAAAAAAAAAAAAGATATTTTCCTTCATATTTAATACGATGAAAACTTTTATAAATAGTTAAAGTCGAAATGCGATTCAATCGATAATGCATTAAAAGTATATAATGTCTTACATCAAATTTTTACTTTGTTCCATTTTATAAACAAGTCTAAATAATTCTAAGATATTGCTTTTAACATAATTAATTTTTACTTTATTTTTAAAGTTTATGCAAGCTTTCATTTCTAGTTTTTATATTTTTAAGGTTCTTATGAAATTCAACCTATATATACAGTATATATATATTTTTTTCCAATGGATCTCTATATCGATTAGATTGTGATTTATAGTATCGTATGTAGGTCTATATTTGCATTAATATTTGCGCATTGAAGTTTATTACTCCCCAAAAAAACACGAATTTTTATTAATTAAAAATAAATTTAATGTTATTTTTTAATTACGATTAAAACTTTTAAGTAAAATTGTTGGATTTGAATCGAATTTTTTCAACATTATATGACCCAAAATATTGGTTTTAAGTCACGTTATTTCATCCTTAGTTTATAAAATAATAATAAAAGATTTAAACTATAAAATGATGCTTATTAATAATTAAATATGGTTATTTTATATTTTTAATTTTAAATATTATCAGGGCATTCTTCCAGAAAAGCGAGTAAACTTTGAAAAAGTGTGATGCTTAATGCCTTTTTTTTTTATCTTCAAAAGCATATATTTGAATAGTAAGCCATTTTTGGGGGGTGTACATAGGTTTATTTTACAGATTAATACACTTACATAAAAATACTTTAAAAATTTATATTTAAATTTCAACTCCAAATCATTCATTGCTTCAGAAGGTTCAATGTTTCGATTTCTCTCTTCTCTTTTTTTATCTATTGTTGAGTGATGACCAAAGACCAGCCCAAGAGATTCAACAAATTTCAATCGAATTGACGTAGAGAGGAGGAGTACAAAAATTAAATATTTAAATGAAATTTTTACTCTTAAAACTTTAAAACTTTTAAAAAATATAATATCAGAACAATTCAGATGAATTAATTAAAAATGTATGTGTTTAAAATGTGAGGAGAATACAGAGTATATACGCTTATTCTAATAACAGTTTTGAATATTATGATGTTTAAAAGTTAAGCATCATGAAGCATGATGCAGATTTTCATTATAAAGTAATGCATTATAATATAAATCTTTCCAACTTCAGGTCTTCATTAACTGCTAAGAATTTTGTTATAAAATTCATTAATTACAAGTATGCGTGTTCAGATTTAAGTTGATAAAATCATAACTAAACTTAGAATTTCAGAAATTGTATACTGTTTAATTTATATACTTTAATCTTACATCAACATATAACTTAATATACAGTAAGCAAAGAAAATTATAAGATAACACATAATTAATGATAATACTTTTATTATTTTACTATATTTCAAAAAATAAAGTTTGAAAATTTAATTTAATTAATAACTAACCTATGATTAATATAAATTTTTCTTCATATTTGAGCCTAAAACATAACCTTCTATCGATTGCCAAGTGATTAATTGGCTAATTATTTGCCCTATATAATTAATGTAAGAAAACTTTAAACAACTACATGTACTTTTTTTTTAAAATAGAATTTAACGATTATCACTATTATAGTTAAAGATACTGCGTATGAAAATAGCATTAACATAAAAGTATATTGATGATTACTTCCGGAATGAAAATTCAGTAATGACAGAAGTAATTTTCTTAGATATTACCAGCAATTGCTCCATGTATTTTACGTAATATATTACAAAGATATTGAACAAAGAATTTAAAGTTTTTTGGTATTTTTTAATGGATTTTTAATGCTTCTATCACACGGCCATTTCCCAAATTTGGCATTTAAAAATCTGTACCGAAAATTATTAATTCAATATTTTATTTTATACTTTTTTTAATATTTAAAGTAGAAATAGATTAAGTAATAACCTGTATTGGGACGGTTCAACGAGACAAATGAGTCGTTTACAAATGTCTTGACGGCTTTTTCTTCCCTTCACTTCCTCTAGTTCGGTCCATAATTCTCTGCTTTTGCGATATTGTTTATATACAGGATCCTGTTCCAAACAGGAACTGGGATGATGACTTACTCCGTCATATGTCTGATATTCGACTGATCAATGAAATAAAATATTAATGCAGATATAAAACGATCGTTTAATATTTATGAAACAAAATCAAAAAGATTTGCTGTATATACTTACGAACTTTTTGATATATATTTGTTTCCAGATTTGAGTGGTTTAGCAGCCTAAAAACATAAACGGTTACGTTTAAAACCACTTTTAAACGTAAAAAACACTATATACTAATGATAATATTCCCATTTTAAATATTTAAAAATATTAAAACAATCCGAAATTCGGATCCAATCGCAGATATACATATTTTTGTAAGCAATTTGGAATAAATAAAGGCAAGAAATTATAAAAAAAATCATTAAGCCAGAGAATGATTGAAAGGCTTTATCACCCAATTTCCCATAAAGGAAAATGGGTACCCGATAGTACCAAAAGATGATTACGTGTGAAAGAACCTCATACTGAGCAGCTGGATCGTGGTTTGGCCTTCTATATTGCTGACCAAATGTCTGGAGCTCCCTCACAGTCCCTTGCGAACTTTCAGTGTCCGAATCACATCCAGGCAGACGGAATGTAGCGTAAGGAGCTATGTCATCGTCATATTCTATAAATAAAATAATAAACTCTTACGATGATTGCCACAGACAACTTACAAACAACAATGATTGCCAACACTTCACGAGTCAACTTACGATGATTGGGATCCCCAGTCATAGACAGATCCTGTCCAGTAGGAGGTGACGTCAAAGAATTTTTTGGACCACAACTTTGGTATACAGAAGTATCTCGAAGGTTTAAATTTTCGACGTTTTTCTTCATTATTTGACCAGCCATTAAAGGCGCTGCATTAGGATTTAGCCCTCTTCTATCGTAATAATCGTCTAAAAATTATTATATATGTAAAAATAATCAATATTTAATGAATTTTAATGTTACAAAAAAAGCTTAATTATCTTATATTTTTTATAACTGTTAGATTTTGCTTGAATTCTTATTTACAGTGAAGAATGTAAAAAATTGGATAAAAAATATTTTCTTTTCTTTCGCAAAAAAATAGTTATTTTAAAATTCAGCAAAAATAAATATTTGAATAAATTACCATTTCCGTGTCTCTTTTTGACACACACGCATACAGCAACACCAATAACGACAGAAAGAGCTACCACAGCTGCCACAATAGGAACAATGATGTTCAGATCTTCCCAAACATTTGAATCGTTCCTTTCTTGTATAACAAGTGGTGCTACCGTTCCTGAGAAAATATAAAAACATGAAAAAAATTAATCTAGACGACAGTAAACTTTATATCTTAATTTTAAAAACAGTTCACAATTAACAAATATATTAAGCATAATTTAATAAATTATAAATATTCTGTAAAAAGCAATAAATTTAATTCGATTTAGATGAAGGGAATTGATGAATTACTGAGATTATAGAGGATAATATTGTATAGAATCGACACACGTAAACTAAATGAACATTTATATAGAGAATAAAGTAAGTTATCTTGTTGTATTCGGTTTAATATTTTCTATATAGAAATCATTGTAAAAAAGTTTAAGTTTTATAGATTGGACTGATAGGTAATGGCACTGCTACACGAGATGCAACGGTAGGAGCATCTGGAAGGATTTTCTGCGGAAAAGTGGTCTTTATCTAGGAGTTAGGCAAGTAAAAAATCCTGAAAACTCCATACGACCAGCCTGTTGCTCAGTTACTAACACAAAATAACTAGTGTTAAATGATATTTATCCACTCGGCCACTTAGATTTAATTTTTATGTACTGTACTTTAGATAAAAATGAATAGGGAATGATATAACCCCGTTTGTCAAGTTAAAATGAAATTTTTGATCTTTTATTTGATTCATATGCATTGTAAACACAGGATAATAATGGAATATTATCCTGTTTAATCTCATAATTAATTAGTTATATAAAGAAATAATAAACTGTATTTGTTAGATAGAATAATTAACTAACTGTCATACATTCTTAATAAATTTTTATCAAACTATTTTTATTTCTTGTAAAATATATTCAAGTACTTCACCTTTGCAAAATTTGCATAATAAAATTTATATTACACAAATGAAAATTTGCATGTTTAAATGATTAACTCCAAATTTTAGAAACTAATTTTTTTTGTTCAATAATCAAAATTGTCCTAGATAATAAAATTCATTCAATAGATTAAAGTGAAAATTCTCAGTTTTTGTTTCTTTCTTACACCTCGAAGGAAATTATTTCAGTAAAGAGATCAGTTATTCTTGTCTACATTCGCTACAGGTATGGATGGCAATATTTTACTTCAGGAGAATGGTATAACATTGGAAGAATAAAATGTGGTAGCAAACAATCATATAAACATTTCTAGAAGAAATATAGATCTAGATGAAATGGCTATTATTATACTTTCTATTGAATAAAAACATTTATACTTGAATTAATGCTTCACATTTTATTTTTAAATGAATAATATATGAAAATGAAACTTGGAATAACAGAAAACTTCACTTAGAACACAATTGCAAAGCAATGCCAATTACTTGTTGGTAATTTATTGTTAAGAATTCTACTTTTTTCTTAATAAGCAGAATTTTTATAACTAATAAATAATTTATTAACCTTTTTATACTTTCATAATTATAATATTTATTTTCCAATAAATAACATTTGAATTTTACTGAAATAATAAACATTCAGATATTATTCTAATATGTGGGATTTAATATGGATTATTTATACTTTCTAAAGTTAATATTCATCATCTTTTTAATGTAATTAAACTTATATAGATTCAGTTTTTGAATACTTTTAATCAGAAACTATGAATTATTCACAAGTTTATAAATATTTAAAATAAACACTTAAAAAAAAAATACATTTCTGTAACTTGATTTGAAACTTTTTACTTTACAAGTAAACAGTAATATATCTCTTATAAATAATCCAAAATTATTTTTATTAAAAGTAATTATTAAAATTTATTGATATGTTTATCAGAAAAGTTTATATTATTTTTTAAGGCGTTCAAAAATTAATAAACCACTGAACATATTCATAAAAAAAATATATAGGCCTATATATATATATATTTACCTCCATCTAAAGTAAGAGTTGCTGCTTCATATTCGGTCATTGTAGAACCAGCTCCATTATGTGCAGTTATTCTCAAGCCGTACCATGTACCAGGTGCTAAATCACGGATGGTAATTTTCTCTTGATGAGGCAATGCGTTATTTGACGCTACTTTCCATTCTGTTGTATGAAGTCTCTTATAACGAATGACGAATGACTTGATGGGACAACCTCCATCATCCCAAGAATTCAATAGTAAAGTGAAAGACGTTGAATTCGTTACTATAAACATTTCTTTACTAGGAGCGACGGGAGCTGTAAATTATAAATCAATAATTATAAATACTAATTCTGATTAAAGTGATGATATTTTTATATACGTGCAAAATAATTTACTATAGTTTTAAGTGAAGTATCAGCGTTTACTGTGATAATACTTTAATGAATTATATTATTAATTACTAAATATAGTAATATAAGTTAAATATTACGAGATATAAACTATTTTTTGCAAAAAATTCAAAGCGAAAAGCAATTCACTGCAGAAATTTTCAATGGATCTATACAATAAGAAATTCACTACTACGCAAAATTTCTGCAAACGTATCATGACATACTGAAAAATTAAATTTTACTGCAAAATATTTGAACACGGCACAATCGTAAAGCTTTATTTTATTATTGAATACAGAAATAATTAAAAATTAAATAGTTAAAGAACTTAAATTACAGCTTTATTGCTTAATTTCAAAAACTCATTCATGATGTTATTCTAAGCAGTAAATTCTACGAGAAATTTTTCTTTTAACCTTAATTTTCGAGATAAATGCACTTTCCTTACGTAACCTGTTTGTTAAGTCGGTGGAATTACCTACTTAGAAAATATTATTATTTATTTATCAAATCATAAAGTACAACTGTAACATACTTTATCATACATTGATTATGTTTGGAATTAGCTTTATTATTATGCAATTTAATAAGTTTATAANCTGATTAAAGTGATGATATTTTTATATACGTGCAAAATAATTTACTATAGTTTTAAGTGAAGTATCAGCGTTTACTGTGATAATACTTTAATGAATTATATTATTAATTACTAAATATAGTAATATAAGTTAAATATTACGAGATATAAACTATTTTTTGCAAAAAATTCAAAGCGAAAAGCAATTCACTGCAGAAATTTTCAATGGATCTATACAATAAGAAATTCACTACTACGCAAAATTTCTGCAAACGTATCATGACATACTGAAAAATTAAATTTTACTGCAAAATATTTGAACACGGCACAATCGTAAAGCTTTATTTTATTATTGAATACAGAAATAATTAAAAATTAAATAGTTAAAAAACTTAAATTACAGCTTTATTGCTTAATTTCAAAAACTCATTCATGATGTTATTCTAAGCAGTAAATTCTACGAGAAATTTTTCTTTTAACCTTAATTTTCGAGATAAATGCACTTAAAGATTTCCTTACGTAACCTGTTTGTTAAGTCGGTGGAATTATTTGCTTAAAAAATATTATTATTTATTTATCAAATCATAAAATACAACTGTAACATACTTTATCATACATTGATTATGTTTGGAATTAGCTTTATTATTATGCAATTTAATAAGTTTATAAGAATATAAAAATTTTGCTAGAAAAGTATTCGATTATTTCATATTATATAAGATATAATTAAATAAATAAACAGCAATTTTTAAGTTTTTTTTTGACAAAATAAAGTCAGTATAGACTGAAAATTAGTATATAGTAACGAAGAATAGACGGACTGACGACAATAAGACTGCAATCTAAATTGCAGCCCAATTAATATTAAGATTTAAAAAATATATAAAATTCATACCGAATATGTTTTTCATGAGTTTCTAAACTTAGATAAGACTGAAATATTTATTTGAATTTCTCTAATTAAATACAAAATATCTGATTAAATTATTTAATGTAAAACATTTATTCGAAAAATGTACTAGAACACTTTATATAATTTTAATTAGAAACGTTATTCTAAGCATAAAAGAAACAGTTATAAAATTAAAGCTGACATTTGACGTTTATAATTAAATAATATAACAAAATAATAACAAATTTATAAAGTAAAATATAAAATGTTTCATTTGATTTATTTAAGAAAATAAGCAGTTTATATCTCTCAAAATAATTAATGACTTTCAAAAAAAAGTAAATAAATAAAACAATGTTTAAACCATTTTTGAAAAATTATACAACCAAACAAAATGAATATATTTCAAGACGTATCTTTTAATATTTTATCAAGATGAAATATTAATACGTAACCCTTGAAGATAAAATTTGGTTACCGTTTTCTAGCAATCTCTTATTATAAGATGATTTTTTATACAGTTTAAGTCGTGTAAATTATGTAAAAACATATAAAAGATGATTTCTGATCGAATAAATGCTATAAAATTATTAACAAACTCACGTTTTCCTTCAGTTTTCCCAGAAACTGTCTCGCTAGGTTCACCTTCCCCACCTCTGGCCAATACAGCAAGGTAAAGAAAATATTTAGTTCCACACTGAAGATTTTCTAGTGTATAAGAATTTCCACGTGACAGAATCTTCACTTCTTCCACTTGACCAAATTCGCGTCTAAATTTAAGCACATAACCTAAACATTGACAATTTCTAATGAGTGATGCTTAATTATATCCAATCTTAAGCATTATAATAGCTTTATTAATATAAAAATTTAATTTTAAAAGTAAAATTTTCTTCTTTTTTGTTTCTATAATTAATTGTTAATACAGTCGACCTCCCTATAACACTGTTGATAATTTCGTTTTATATGAATTCCATGTTGTACGAGTCACTTAGATTTTATAAATACGTGAGCCGTTCACAGCCCGGCACACGTATTTGTAAAATTTAAGTGACTCGTACAACATGTAATTCATATAAAACGTAATTATCAACAGTGTTATAGAGGGGGTCGACTGTATATTGTATACTTTACTGAAAATAATATTAACGATAAAAGTGCTTTACATTCTGAAATAAAAAAAAATCCATTTATAAACACGTTAATATTCCTTTTTAAAATTAATTAATCATTTAAAATTTTTAAAGTTTTTATACGATAATTAATTTAAATATTGCTTGATAACCATTGAGATGAATGGACTTTATTGATTTTAAGAATCTTTCGATTACCTTCAGCCATTTTAATTTTGAATTTTTATAAGTAAAGAACGAGAAGTAAATATAAAAATAAGGAAGAAGAAAATAAATAAAAAAAAAGATAATTTAATTTTGTCTAATTTTGATTTTACCCGAAAAAAAATAAATTAATTTATTAATTCATCTTGAAAAGATTTTAGTATTTTTACAAACGGGTAGCGGCGGAATATTATTATTATTATTATTACTTGGCAGAGATTCAATCCAGTTGATTAGAAATAAAAGGAATTTTTCACGAAGATATTCTAAAACTCTCCATTTCTAATTTAATTAAAAATGAATAAAAGTAAATGAATACAAAAATTTAATAAAGTAATTAATAAAATTGAATATGTTTTTATAATCAGATATTTTTCTTCATTTGTTGAATGTATTTAAATCGGGGGAGAAAAAAAGAAAAAATCACATTTTCTTACTATCAATAATTCAATTAGTATGCAGCATTTGGTTTAAAACTTAAGACAAAATGGTTAATTTGAAAATTTAACAATAAATTCTGTCATTAATTGTTGCAGGGATTTCACTAGCTATAATTTTTATTATTATTCCTGTTTTGAGAATTCTTGATTAGATTTATAAGTAGAATATATAAAATTCACTAAAGCAAGAATATCCAATTTACAACTTGGGTCAGTTTTATCACACCCGCGTGTATAATAAACTGTTTTCTTCATCGATAAACGTTTTAATGGCATCTTTAAGGATTAGAAAAAATATATTCATAAATTTTTACATGGATAAAATATTATTCATATATTACGTACTCCTTCCAATTTGTTTTAAGTAGAAATACTTTTGGGAATTATTTTGTTCTCATCATAATATTCAAATATCTTAAACTTTTTACATTATGGATACATATGAGCTAACTACTATATTTATTTACAATATAAATACAGTACTACATCCGTANTTTTACCCGAAAAAAAAATAAATTAATTTATTAATTCATCTTGAAAAGATTTTAGTATTTTTACAAACGGGTAGCGGCGGAATATTATTATTATTATTATTACTTGGCAGAGATTCAATCCAGTTGATTAGAAATAAAAGGAATTTTTCACGAAGATATTCTAAAACTCTCCATTTCTAATTTAATTAAAAATGAATAAAAGTAAATGAATACAAAAATTTAATAAAGTAATTAATAAAATTGAATATGTTTTTATAATCAGATATTTTTCTTCATTTGTTGAATGTATTTAAATCGGGGGAGAAAAAAAGAAAAAATCACATTTTCTTACTATCAATAATTCAATTAGTATGCAGCATTTGGTTTAAAACTTAAGACAAAATGGTTAATTTGAAAATTTAACAATAAATTCTGTCATTAATTGTTGCAGGGATTTCACTAGCTATAATTTTTATTATTATTCCTGTTTTGAGAATTCTTGATTAGATTTATAAGTAGAATATATAAAATTCACTAAAGCAAGAATATCCAATTTACAACTTGGGTCAGTTTTATCACACCCGCGTGTATAATAAACTGTTTTCTTCATCGATAAACGTTTTAATGGCATCTTTAAGGATTAGAAAAAATATATTCATAAATTTTTACATGGATAAAATATTATTCATATATTACGTACTCCTTCCAATTTGTTTTAAGTAGAAATACTTTTGGGAATTATTTTGTTCTCATCATAATATTCAAATATCTTAAACTTTTTACATTATGGATACATATGAGCTAACTACTATATTTATTTACAATATAAATACAGTACTACATCCGTAATGGCTGTTCCTAATGGTGTCTTTACATATTTAAAAATTTTTTAAAGTTATAAATTTATCTAATTTTTTTTTCATATTGAAAAATATAGTAAAAATATTACTATAAATAATATATTTATATATCTAATAAAATATTTATTTTGATATTTTTATTATTTTGGCTACTTTTTGGCTAATTAAAAGCGCCATTTTTGGTTTACTTTTAACGGTAATTGGACTTAACGTCTGTTTGATTACGCGAGATTTTAACGTGAATTTGACGTCACTGTAGAATAAATTCATAATAATTAACTCCTAAAATTGTATTTTCTTTTATTTTAATCTTTAAAATAAGTAAGAAAATTTAATTTAAACGATAATAGATAAATTCGATGAAAAAAAAAATTCGATTTTCTTTTCAAGTTGAATTACGTCAATTTAAACCAATAAGAAGAGTCGATTTCTGTCAATAAAGGAGCATCTGCATTTCATTAGAATATTATGTAAGAAGAATCGTGATTCGCTAATAATAAAAAAATAACAATCATCAACTTGTGCTAACAATTAAACTAATGATAATGATTCTTTAAAATATTCTTTAATTTGAAAAGACTTTTATTATCCAAACTATTACTTCGATTTTTCTTTTTTAATTAAACCAAATTAGAGAAAAAAAACACAACAAAAAATGAAGTAAATTGAGGTATAAACATAAGAATTTTACCTTTTATCTTGGTAGAGAGATATTTGGAATTATGTTCCCATCTTAATTGCAGGGATGTTGTGGTGGCACCGACTACATTCAACACAGCGGGTGCGGGTAGCACTGAAACGAATCATCGATAAACATTCTAATGGCATCCTTCAATTAAGCAAGTAGTACTAAAAGAGGAAGAAGAAAAAAAAGCTCAACTTCAATTAACAATAAATTTAGTTGTAGCAGTCGTTAAGATGGAACTTCAGAGTGTTAGTGATAGTTTCACGTAGATGCCATTTGGCCGTATATCTAATGTCACATAAAAGTGCAGATATCGTCAGACCCCTTAACAATAAATTTTCGGAAGAAAGTAGGTCGCATAAAGAATAAAATTATCTTCTTAATGCTTTCTTTCTACTTTAATATCGGTCAATCCGATTAATTTAAAACCGCGGATTTAAAGAAACGAGTAGAAAATTGCCACGAAAACCAAGAAAAAAAATTTACAATTTTCACTCGATTTGATCAATATTATAAAGTGAGAATTTATTCTTTTTAATAAATAAATTCTAATCTCTCTTGATATAATGTCCGTTGTTTCTCATTACTATAAATTTCATGAGATATTCCACTACCGAACAAGAATATTTTCTAAATCTTCGAACGTTATAAATTTATAAGGATAATGCACAATTCTAGAGAGGTATAAAGAAGAAGAAGAAGGAAAAAAGAAAGAATCTTGTTTAATTCTTGAGTACCGAGCATTTGCACTTTAAATTAAGATTAAAAATTCTTTCATGAATATTCCATTTAAAATTTTCTTCGAATTTAATGAAAGATCATAAAAAAAAAGTTGAATAGAATACCACTTTTAATGTTTCTAGATCTTACTTAAAGGTAAGAATTCTTATTCATTAATAGAATTAATCAAAATAATTTTGAATTTTATTAGTTTAAGTGATGATTAACACTTAATATAGAGTAAATCCTAAGTACAATACATTGGAGGATTTTTATCTTTTATTCCTTCGAGGAAATTGAACGAAAAAGAATATTTGGTGGTGGTGTGTCTTGAATTTTTCTTTCGGATTCTTTTGTGTGTTGCATAAATGAATGATTTGAACATGGCAAACTTCATTCTATTAAAAGAATGGTAAATGTTAACTAGATTGATTCGAGATGCCTCGTTAAATGCCGAAGCGAAAAACTATGTACAAAGAAACGCAAACTTTCCATTAAATGGACAATCCAATTAAGAAAAGAAACAAGGAATTTGATTTATAAATTTAATTTATTTTAAAATTGCTAGAAAAAAATTTTTTTTCTGCGTAAAAAATTTAATTATTTAATCTTTCATTTAAATGAATATTATACTNAAATATATTAATTATTAATTTAAAACACATATTTTAGAAATTAAATGCTTTATATATATATTTTTGTTCAATTTTTATCAAATTATTATAAAGTTATATTAATTTATGTACTACATTTTAACATTATTCATAACTTAATTATATTTTAATTAATTATTCACTTATATTTTATGCCAGTAACACGAAAACAAATATTCTATTCGATATAATAACGATGTTTACTTAATTTATTAATTTTATGTAAATAAATTAACTTATAAATAGACCAATAAAATTATTAAAAAGTAGAATTTAATTTAATTTGATTTTATTTAAAACTTTCGTTATGTCAGCCATCTTTGTTTGTCGTATTTAAACAACCCCCCTCTAATACGATAACACGCTCATCAGAGCGCATCAAAATATTGACCATGTCCATACCGTTTTACCTGAATGTCCAAATTTTTTCCGGTGTTGGGATTCCTACAGACTTGCAAGGAATGTTCAGGGTTGCTTTTCTCTTAATTGACAAATGACGAGAGAAAGAAGCTATCCTAGCAGGTACTGTAATAAAATTAATTAATTAAAAGTTAAATAATTATTCAATGTTTGCAAATGTAGTTAAAGTTTGCTAGTTTTTTTTTTTCTAATTCAAAAACACTACATAAATTTGTTATAATTTTATTTTAAATTACATTAAATATATTTGCATTAATATAGTTTAATAATTGAAATGTTTACATTACCAATACCACAAATTTAACCGATGTATTAGTAAAAGCTTTTTCGGTAACAGCTATAAGAAGTGATAGAAAGATGTTAACTTACTTGTATCAGAAGTTGTTTGTGATAAGACTCGAGTAGCTTCACTCTCCCCCGCTAAAGTGGACGCTGTTACCCAGAATTCGTAGCGTCTTTCTCTATTTAATCTAAGAGCTTCATAATATAATTGGAAGGGAGAAATGACGTGCCGTTTGGTATCCTAAATCAAGAAATCATCCTTCACATATCTCGTTTGATTGATAAATTTTTCTATTTTAAAATATTATAGTGTTCTTCTTACTTGACTGTCACCTGTAGTGACTCTTTGATACAAAGTATATTGTTGAAGCAAACCGTTTGGACGGATGGGAGGAAGCCAGCTTACCAATATGGCATCCGGCAGCATTGGCATGGCTTTGATATCTTCTGGTGGAGATGGAACTTGTAATAAATAAATAAAAATATTATAATTTCACTACACGTTTATTGAAATATATAAATAATTTTTTTAAAAATAATTAAACTGTTAATGAATCTTGAAAAATATCTATAAGATGTTAACACTTCATCCTATATTTACAGATTTACCAAACTAGAAAGATTATTTTATTTAAATATTATTAAATTTAATTTAAGAATAGAGAGATAAAAATCTGTTAACGGTTACTCACTGTCTTCTAGAGTCCTGCAAAATACTGGATCGCTAATGATGCCATCACCTCTACCAGTGTAAGCCAGAACTGATATCGAATAATTGGCAAATTTTTCCAAATTTTTAAGATCTGTTTCACCATCTGGCATTTGAACGATTTTTTCTTGATCGTCTATGCCTGATATAATATCGATTTGTTAATTAATTATTTTATGAATTGAAAAAATAAATTATATTTTAAGAGTTTAGTAATAAGCAGTAATATGCTTATAATATTTTTGTGTTTTATTTAATTAATAAACCTTCAATTTGATGAAGAACAAGAAATAAAATAACTTGATATTAAATTCTAAGGTTAAAAAAAAAACTCCTTCTGCCCTGTAGGCACTAAGAGGGCCTTTCTAGTAAACTCATTATCAGTGGCGCGTTATAGCTTTATAGGACCCAGGCGTATTTGAATTAGGAGGCCCTATGTACAGTGTTGACTTCTGACATTTTTCTTCGAGGGATTATTTTGAGGGCAATATTTTCTGATAAAAGATTGTTTTGGGGACTCTAGGCAATTTTCATTTCTGCCTATAGAATAACGCGCCACTGCCCATTATGGGTTAGACCAGGTCAACAATGGGGCGAACGGGTGGTGAGGAAGGAGGCCCGACATATCTGCAAGGACTATCCCGAAAAATTCCTGTAGTTTTCGACCCGTCGGGATTCGAACCCGAGTCCTCCACAGTAGTAAACCTTAACCTCTCGGTCCTAAATTTTAAGATTATTAAAATTTTGTGAATAATTTTATCGCGAAAAGTTAAAATTCATCCTTAAAATTTGCATACAGAAAGTTTGGTAATATTTAATATTGATTAGTACGTTTCTAGGATATTTTATTTTATATCTATGAAAAGAATGACAATAAGCATTAAAAATAATCTTTAACGAAAAAATAACCTACTTAGCCAATCATCAATAGCTCTATAAACGACTTTATGTCCTAGCAGTTGACCATGGATCGCCGTCATGGGAGGAGGTGACCACGTGACTTTAATACTTTGAGAAGATAACGGAAGGCATTCCACTTGTTTCGGTGGCAAACTTGGAACTAAATTTATACACAATTTGGATTTAATAAATGCATAATCACTCGGAGAGGAATTTAAATGTCTATAAATGTTATCACACGTACCATCTTCAAAAGTCATTCGCACAATAGGATCAGATCTTGGACCGGCACCAATTTTATTAAAAGCCTGAACTACTATTGTATAGTAGCTATATTTTTTTAGATCTTTTAAATCACAGACGACCGTTGAATCATCATCGGTTGCAACGTCAATAGTTTTGTATTGGAATGATTCGGATGTGTTACTCTCTTTATAACCCACGTAATAGCCTTTAATGTGACCATTTCGAAGTCTTCTTGGTGGTGGCTACGTTCAATAAATATTATTCCGAGTTAAAATTTATTTTTAAAAATATATAATCAAGTAGTAAAATAAATTTTATTTTTACGTGAACGTTTTCGGAAGTGTCTTTAGTAATAAAATAATTTTTTTTCCCTCTTGCCAGTATTATTTATTTTTCCAGCATTTTTGATACTTTTTTTTTCTCTTAAGAAAAATCTTTGTAAATTTGGCAAAATGTTTTTTCTTTCGCAAAATGAGAAATGTTTTAAATTTAAAGGTTTTTATTTACAAAAATTGATGATAAAAACGTAAAGATTAAAGCTAAAAAATGAGAGACAGAAATATAAAGTTTTACTGTAGCGAGTACAGAATTAAGTTCTTCAACTTTTAAATCCATTCTGAAATTCTAGACTTTCGTATCAATCATTTATTGAAGGAAAGTTTTACTTCCAGTTTTATATAATACGTGCAAATCTTCCACTCCTAGATAGGTAAAATCTCCGGAAAAACTATTTCTAAATCTTTCGTAGAAATTGCAAATCGTATTTGTAATATTTTATAGGAAACAATTCTGTATGTAGATCGATGAAAATGATCTTACGTAGAATGTAAAACTTTCCTTTAAAGAAAGAAAAATAAGATAAAATCATGCCTTCAATTTAAAAAATGGTGCATCGTTAATGTAGAAGATTTAAATGATAATTTAAAAAAAACAAAGAATAAAATTTATACAGTTAACAATTTTTAAAACAGGATAAAGATTTTAAATTTTTGCTACTATTTATATATATTATAATTGATTCAATTGTATGGATGTATCAGGGGGTAGAAGGGGCAATACGTCTCTCCTTAAACATAAAAAGAAGTCTGTGATAATGATCGAATTAAGATTAAATAAAATTGAAAAACAAATATTTAAAAATTTAATTACATTTCTAAATTATTATTTTAAATATAAATAAAATTCTTTATTTTATAATTCTTCTCTTTCCCTTGTGATCGATTTCGCGCGCCGTTTCGCGTAGTATAGCATTTAAATGATAGAACTGGCAATTATAATTATTTATCTGTTCCTATGTCTTCTAGAAGATATAATTCTTGAAGAATACTTAATATATATTTATTTTTTAATAGAAATTAAACAGACAAAATGCTACTTTTACAGGTGTAATGCGACGCGCTCCTGTACATGTCACGCAGGTGGAAATTATAATTAATTTTAAACGTAAAACCTTTAAAGTATTCCTTTAATAATTTATAAAAGTAAAGAAAGAAGAAATATTGTTTATTTATTCACTTACTTCCCAACTGATCCTAAGAGACTGTGAACTCGTGCTTTCGGCTCTAACCATAGAAGGTGGTCCTTCTGGAACTAAGAAGATAATTAGAGATAAATAGAGAGAAATCTTGATCAAATTTAAAATTTAACCCATCGAAAACTAATATAATAATAGAAATAAATGGTCTTTCATTTTAAATTCCCTACTATCAAATGAAAAATTAACTCGAAAGTATCTAATTTAAAAAAATAAATGGCAAGAATAAGAGAGTTGTTTTTATTTTATTTTCACTTAAATAAATAGTATAAAATGTTATTTAAAAATTAATTAAGTTTTTGAATAATTCAAATAATACTTCGTGTTTAAAATTTTAAAAAAATAACAGATCTACTTTATAAAAATTAGAATGTTACTGTCTGAATACAGATAGTAACGTCATAGAGGTCGCGATGACACGCGTCAAGCGCGATGCGACGCATTTAAAAATATATATATATATTTTTTAAATGCATTAAATAAATATTAATTTATGTATTTTCAATAGAAACGAAATTGTTATACTTTTTTCTTTTCGAAAGATGACTCAAGCGTAACGACATACGCCTAAGTTTTCGCGAGGACGAGCGACGCGACGCGATTTCACGCGAGCGTTAAATAAACAGCAATTTATATATATTTTTGGTAAAGAAAAATTGTTATACCTTCTTCTTCTGTCTGAAAGATGACTTTCTGTCCAAAACCACTTCTTCCAATGGCATTCTCCGCTACCAGATGGAGCTGATAAACAGTAGCTGGACTCAAGTTATTCAATATAGTAGAAGTTTCTGTACCTGCAACCGTTTCGTTGATCCAATTCTCAGCATGACTCGCTATAAACAAATATATTTTATGCAAATTTTCAAGTTGATCATCAATTCAAAAGTTTCAATTAGCGTGTAGAATCTCATTGAGAACTAATTAGAAGTCAGCTAGTGTTAGTGATTTTAAGAAAATTTGTTTATTTAGCTAATTAAGAAAGCCGAGAATATTACCGTTTTCTCGAAGGTGGATAATGTACTGCGTTATTAAACTGTTGCCACTAAATGGGGGTTCCCAGGCAATTGTTACTTGACGTCCACTGGTTTCTACCACTTGTATATCCCGAGGTGGATCGGGTATTTCTACAAACGATAAAAGAAAAAAAACAAGTGAAATATGATGTGGAAGTATTAACCTGTTACTTCAAAGATAATCTTACCTTGAACGATTAACTGAATGTTAGTGTCATCTTGACCATAATCGTTAGAGGCTATACAAGTGTAAAGAGCAGAATCCGCTCTACCAACAGACATTACAGTGAGTTCGGATTGCACTCCAGAGGATATTGTAGTGTCAGAAAGACGGAATCTAGGAAATAAAATAATTCATTGTAGAAATGTGCCAGCATATTCTGACATTATTTTGTTGATTAAAGGCTTTAAAGTACCGATGATGTATTATGATACCAATAAAGTAATCGTAAACAATCGGAAGCAAGTATTGAAGACGTGAAGAGAGAATGATGAATCATTAATTCATGTTTCAATAAAGTCAAGTGATGATGTCATTTAATGGTCTAAAAGAGCGCTCTTTGAAAAGTGAAATTATCGGGAACGTTATTAAAACTAATGAAATTTTAACCCAACGTTGATAAAGGATAGTTTAAAGAAAAATTTCTCATTCTTTAACAGCTATTATAAGTAAATTGATGCAATAAATATATATATATTTTTCCTTTCAATGTAACAATGAAATTAGTTTCTAAAAAAGGATAAACTTATATTCGCAGAATATGGGGGAAAGTATGACGATCGAACAAAAAAAATGACCCCTCAAGATTTTTACATTTTTAGACTCAAGGACCCAGGAACGTCGAGAAATTTGGGTTTTTTTTTTCTTCTGTATGTACAGATGTTAGTGTGTGTCACCAACTTTGAAGCTTAATAACTCCTGTACCTTTTGTCGAAATTTTCTGAAAATTTGCAGGGAGATTTGTGTATTAGAGGGATTTATACTATTAAAATTTGGTGGTTAAAGATCGACGGAGTGAGAGGATAGAGGGTGGTCACTTGACATATCTCGATTGGGGTCGGACTTAATGAAGATTTTTACTCGTTATTAGCACTTGCAACTTTTTATAAATTTTACTTTTTACTTCATCTCTAATTATTTTGTATTCTATTATAATATAATCTTGTATACATCAGTAAATAAATACAATTAAATAAATTATGTACTTAAAGTTGTAAACAGATTTTCAACGATAACAAAGTGTTGTGTAAAAATCTCGAATTAGAAATTTTAAAATAATTTTTGTTTATTCTTTTCTTCCATTTCAAAGCAAAATAAAATACAAACAAAAGTTTTAAATTACAAAGTGGGATAATTCAATTGCAATATTTTATTATTTGAAGTTGCTATGAAACGTTCAGAAAATAGAAAATAGAAGTATTTAATTAAAGACTCGAAATAAAATATAAATTTATAGCGATAAAAAGCATTAGAAAATAAAATTTTATTTCAAAATTCTTCCCATAATTTAATATCTAGACACCAAATCTATTTTAATAAAATCATATAAGGTATTTTTCTTGCTTAAAGTTATGTATATATACAGAAAAACCTGTATAATACGGAAAAGGGCTTCTTAAAGAAGCGATTTTCAATGTTAAATTCTACTGTAAACCTGTCTAAGGCGGACACGGAAGAAGTTTTTATTTCGAAGCGATTCCGGTTTACACAGATTTTACTATATCTAATTATAATTAGTGGTATTTAATTCAGAAATATTTATACACAATTGAAANATGCTTTCGATCTCAAATTAGTAGTATCTTGCCCCTGTACAGTACATAATACTCTTCTTGATGACATCACGCCGGTTATCTATTTAACTCTGCAGTAGAGAAAATTTTTGACTTGAAATCACGTGACTTCCGGTCTATAGTGGAAATTCGTACCTAGCTAATCGGGCCCTCTTTCCCTATTCTTTCTACATCTGGTCTGTACGATCATATTTATAAAAAGAAAATAAACAAATATATGTTTTCTTAAATTATAAATTAATAAATAATAATTTTTAATAAAATTTCATTAGTTAATAACATAGCTACATAGTATTATGCCTTTGAGTCAGATATATATTAACACAAGTTACAGTTATTTACTTAACAGATTCGTCTAATAATCAACGTCAGTAATATTTTAAATATTCTCGTAATTCGAACAAACTTACCGAGTTGTTTCTTCAATTCTTGCATTTAATTATTAAATATTTTTGATGGAATTTACTATTAAAATCCTTATCAAATTTCTGTTATAATTATATATAATATTGTTTTGTTTTGAATTTTAATTTGTATATTAAATACAGTTCTGTGCTGCCTAATCACAGACTTCCCATAAGATTATAATAGAGCCAGTCCTGTAGCCAGGTATAAGCCTGTATCAATATGGGCTAAATTTATAAATGAGGTGCAAGCTGAAAAAATTATGACTGATTTTTTTCTTTTTCAGCCAGAACTAGAACTATTAGCTACAGTCTACATGTAAAAATAACAGTAGCCTAAGAATATAGAATTATATATATTGAAATATGAATAATAGGGGATTTAGCATTTCATATACCCCCATAGCTATGACTATAAATGGTGCTGGAAAATGTATTTGCCTGTACCTTCCATATATTTATATAGATAAATACTTATGGTGTTAAAATTGTGTTACATATAGCCTTTATGAGTATCGACTATACCATATAAGACTCGTCTAAGTACAGTACACTCTACGATCTTAATGATGTATTTCTTGGAATGTATACTCATCCTTAAGCTACTCATACCTGTTTATATATAGCTATAGATTTACTTCTTAGGATAAAACAACCTTTGTTGTAGTATTATGTAGTAATTAATTATTTTTTTAATTGGAAACATTAATAAAGATGCTTTATTTCTCTAATGATGCGTATAATTATTTTTTATCGTGTTTTATTTTTATACATCAAATTAATATTTTATTATTTGAAGTTGCTATGAAACGTTCAGAAAATAGAAAATAGAAGTATTTAATTAAAGACTCGAAATAAAATATAAATTTATAGCGATAAAAAGCATTAGAAAATAAAATTTTATTTCAAAATTCTTCCCATAATTTAATATCTAGACACCAAATCTATTTTAATAAAATCATATAAGGTATTTTTCTTGCTTAAAGTTATGTATATATACAGAAAAACCTGTATAATACGGAAAAGGGCTTCTTAAAGAAGCGATTTTCAATGTTAAATTCTACTATAAACCTGTCTAAGGCGGACACGGAAGAAGTTTTTATTTCGAAGCGATTCCGGTTTACACAGATTTTACTATATCTAATTATAATTAGTGGTATTTAATTCAGAAATATTTATACACAATTGAAAGAACAGGTATATTTATTAAACTTATTTGAATGTAATGCACTTATCACTTTCTTAAATAAAGAATTCAAAATCAAATTTCTTCTAGATTTTCATATTTTTTTTTTAGAATTTTGTTAACTCATAGGCTATATATCATAAGCTATTATCTGTCAATTGAATACATTTTTTTATTAATATTTTATGTGGAAAGGAGTAAGTAATATTCTGCTTTTCTCTGGACTTTGCCATTCAAGATCTATTCATACCAGCATATTATATTGCCACATCATTCTGACCCAAATGTTGAAAAATATGTCAATCTGTCCATCCACTTTCTTAGTCTGATGACACATCATCTTTTATACTCAATCATATGGTTGTAATGGGAATGAATTTGATGGTGGGGAATTGTTCACAATCAACAATAATCAGTGAAATTAAACCCACTGGAAGTTTGGTCTCTCAAAGAAATAATCATGCTTCATATACACTATCATGATGGGCAATTCCAATGCACTGTAGCTCAGACCATTCATTCATTGGGTATTAATTTTTTATCATTTGTTCAGTCAAAAGATATTTGAATATGATGTTTCATTACAATTGAATTACTTTTTGGGATCCTTCGATTTTTATTTTATCGAAGAGAATATATTAAAGAAAAATGAATATCATGTACAAAGAAAAAACTTTTAAACACAATTGATGTGTTACGTTTTACTTATTTTTCTTAAATTATTAATAACAAAATAATTGTTATATACAACAGAGCGTTGTTTATCCGAATTAATTGGGAGCTGAGGTTGTTCGGATAACTTATTTTTTGGATAACCGATTATGTATGAAAAAATATATTAACCTATTCCATGTTGAAATTTTTCTCCATTGCATGTCGCTTTGAATTGAATTTTCATCAATGTTAAGCCTAATGTAAACTTTTTAAAATAATAATCATGGTATTGCATCGTTAAAAATTATTTCTTTATTTTTTACAAACAAAATAAATATATTGAAAAATATAAAAACAAAAAAAAATTATACTTTAGAAGTTAATCTAGTATCAAAAACGTTCGATTCAGCACAACACACAGTCCTCAGAAAAACACCACACAAAAGTGCCGGCACTGCCAACTAAAACATGTTCAACAACAAAAAAATATTGTCGTAGCCCAAGATATAGCCAAAGATTGCAGCGCCACAGCACTAGTGGAATTTAAATTTGCCGAGTGGAATGCTTTCAGTTAATTGACGTTTTGGTTGATCGATATTCAGATAATTGATGCTCTACTGTAATAATAACAATTTTCATATAATGGTCATAATTTATTATTATGAATTTCTAGACTTCATTTAAAATTTTAAAAAATAAAAAATAAATTTTCATGATCATTTCAGAATCCAAACAGATTTAAATATAATTATTTTTATAGCTTAACTAGCTGCGATATCCAGCTTTGCTTGTGAAAATAATATATTAAGTAAAGATAGTATACTCATATAAAAATGTATACATGGGAAAAGAATGTTTACTTAAAATAAACTTGTACAATCAAACCATGTTAATACGAAGTTGAAGGAACTTATAAAAACTGACACTTTGTATTAATGGACATCCATTTATTTCATTCAATTTTATACAGTTTATGCATTTTATTATATTTATTTAAAAATTTCTGAAGCAAACTTTACAAAAATCAATGCTCATACCATCAAATAGCAAAAGTCAACTTTTTCCAAGTTATTTCATTTTGTTTCTTGTTGTTTAGGATATGTTAAAATAAATAAACAAATATATGTTGCTTGAATTTTATTAATGCTAAGAATTCTAAATTTACTACTTTTTAAAAATAAATTAAAATAATTAAAATCTCTAAATTATGTAAAATTAAGTTACATGTTGTTTATTTCAAGTAAACAAAATAATAAATTATAAAATTAAAAGAGTTTTTAAAATTAAATTTATATAGTAATTATCTCACATTGTTTTGTGTTCTTTATCTTCATCACATACTCTATCAACAATAGCTTGGTACATGGCCTGAAATAGTTCATTTAAAATTAATTTATTTCTATTAAAAATTATGTTGTAATATTTATTATATTTTATGTTATTCTTTCAAAGCTTTGCTTATAATCTATTGTTTTTCACCAGAAAATAAAGCAAATTTGTTAAATACAATTTTTATTGTCTAATTTATATAAAAGAGAAAATATATAAAGTATTGAATACGATATTTTGTAAATACATATCATCATTAAATTAATATAAAATACAAAATAAAAATTATCAAGATTAACCTTATTTATCAAGAACATTAATACTCAACTCTTAGTTACTTTTAGATACCATATTTCCATGATTCTATGGCACCATCAATTCTAGATGAATCATGATTTTGAAATTGAATTTTAAGTTTTTTTTATACTGGAAAATGTTTTGAAATTTTATTTATTTATTTTTTTAAAGTAACAAGAAAGTCAGAAAAATAATACAAATGCAATAGATAATGTTTGGTTTGTCAGCTCTATTTCCATTCTTTTCTATATTTTCTACTCAACTACTCAACATCAACTATGTATTTTAATACTGCATCACAACATTAGTCTTGAAGGCATTTTAAATGTCAATAAATGGAATTTAAATTAGATGCTTGTAACCATTAAAGCTGATTAAACAGTATAGCCAGAAATATCTATTACTGGTGTTTAATATATAACATAATCCACCACAATGACTTCTGATCATTATTTTGGACAAAAAATAAACACAAAATATAAACAATATATATATATATATTGTTTATATTTTAATATATATATATATTGTTTATATTTAAATATATACAGTAGAAACCCTCTAGTCCGCCCTCGGCTAGTCCGTCACTCCGGTTAATCCGACCGTGGTCGGAGTCGAGAAACTTGTCCCGACTCGTCGGTGACTCACCGTCCGTAGCGTTTTTCTGTGTTCGTTACAGTATATGTTTTACATTGTGTGTACGTGTAGAGTTTTGTGTGTGCTTTCAACATGTCAGGAGTGAAACGTAAACACGTTACTCTTTCATTAAATGAAAAATTAGCAGTGCTACAAAGACTGGACAAANATTTGCGTTATAGGAACCTACGTTATAGGGGGTTCTACTGTATATATATATAAAATATAAAAAATGTAAACAAAAAATGCTACCAATTCTAACACACATCTGTTTCAAACAAGTAAAACTGGATAAAAAGGTGCATCTTAGAATTGAAAAAATATGGTATTTTAAAAGACATAATTTTAAAGTTAACAAAAAATGTTATACTTTAATTAAAATTAGTCAAAACTAAAAGAGCCAGTTTAAGTAATAAAATGTTTATTCACATCAAGATAATTATCATAAAAAATTTACGACAGTCTCCAATCTCCACTAATTAATGTAAACTAATTATGTTTCCCATGAAATAAAAATTATTGGAATATAATTTGTTCTATAATTAATATAAATAATTTACCTGTTTCCACAAAACAAGCATTCCATAACAGAAATAAAATTTTTTCATATAACTAATATAAAGTAATCCTAGAGATATTTTACCTTGGCCAATTTAAGATTACGTTATCAAAATCTCAATTAAATATTTAAAACATTATGAACTATTGAACAATTTAAACTGGATACTTAAATTGTTTCAATATTAATTTAAAGAATCATACATTAATTTTATTGAAACATACTATATGAAAAAAATCAAATGCTGACAATTTTCATATTGGTATCTAATTTCACAATAATGTTCAGATATTTAATAGTCTTTATACA
>NW_019385824.1:124246-155776 GCF_000671375.1 Centruroides sculpturatus | reverse complement strand
GTTGAATTTGACATTTGATTGTTAGAATGTGTAGGTATTCCATAAATTAAAAAGACCAAAACATTTGTAAATTTTCATCAAACGTTTGCTGGAATTTATTATGGTTGTCTCCATGTCTTCTGGAGATATATTTTCCAGTTTTGGAGTAATTTTAGTAATTTACAAAATATTTATATCAACCACCTTCTTTCAAACACATTATTACTTTTTTCATTTAAATTTCTTTTAGCAAACATTAAAAACATCTTCAAGATACAAAATATGGCATACTGACACATCATCATTACAGAATTCATAAAATTCAGAAAATTAAAGTTGCTTTCAAATAAAAAAAAAATTACATTTTAATGTTTTATTAAAAAATATTCATTAGAAATCGCTTGAAACATCATTGAAAAAATATTTTAATAAATTTACATTTGAAGAATTATGTTTACATTATTGCTTTCAGAATAAACAGCTGCTAAGTAATAACAATTAATTTTTGCTTTTTTAATGAAACTATAAATCATAATAAAATTTGGAAAATCAGAAACTGCTAATTGAACAAGTTTCGTTTAATGAAATATTTAGAAAAAGATATGAAGAAATTGTCAATGATTTGAGAAATAAATCGTCATAAGAATATCAAAACATTAATAAAGTTTTGAAGTAATAGGCTTTTTAGCAATAAAGTTAGTTTTAATTTAATTCATTTATAATTTTGTGATGATTCAGATATTATCTAACATTATTAAAAGTATACATTATATTAAGCAGTTATCAGATGAATAAACAGAAATATTTCTTTTTCTAACGGCATTATTATTTAATTATATATATATATATTATATCAATATTTTGAAGTTAACATTAAAAGTTTTTTTTTTTTACAGAAAAAACAAAAATTAAATTTATAACTTTTCAGAGAGAGCTTTCCTGGTATTTTTTAATTGAATTTTTATTTGACTACACACTGAACTGAAAATTAATTTATTTTCATAGCAGTTCTTGTATTAATAATAATTGAAATTTATCTGTTAGCATTATTATTATTATGATATTTACAGACAAAATCAAAAGCACTAATTATTTTTACAGAATTCACTGTCAGAAAATTTATAATAGATATTTATGACAATTCTACCTTTATAATGAAACTCTTACTTTAGAACATCACTATTAAATATAGACAGTTTATAGAAGTTGATTGATCACTTTTTACTTGAATAATATTTTTTGAAACATTTTATTATTCTATCTTTAGACTTGTATATCTTCAAGTTTTTACAAATTTATAAATTAATTTTTTATTATGTATGTTATCAGAAAATAAACTGTAAACAATGTTTATTTTTTGTTAATGCAGACAGAATGTTAAAAAAAAAAAATACAAAGTCTATTAAACTCTAATCTGGTTTTTAGTCATTTCATATAAATATAAATATACAGGCATCTTCCTCTCTAAAAAATCTAAATTAGGAGGTATTGTTTTATCCATGATACGACAAAAGGTTAAAAAGTTTTTTAAATTTAATTTTTTTTAAGGCTTCTTTAGATTAAAACACATAATTAATTGCTTTGCTACAGATTACAGCATGCAGTGGATTAACTGTGTTCTCTAATCTGAAGAAATTTTAAATAAAAAAAAAGACAAAAGTGTTTATTTTAAACTTTAAAATCTTTTTAGTTTTTTCTTGTATCATCAATAAAACTCTCCCCTAAATTCAGTCAGTATAATTGAATCAATAAATTGTTCATTAAATCAATGAACAGTCAAATACAAATTATTTGTTTTAGTGGTTCTTTATTAATTTAGAATTTAATTATTTGAAAAAATTTAATATTAATTAAAAATTTAAGATTTTAATAATAATGTTTGTTTTAATTATTAGTACTATTACTTTTTTAGCATTGACTTTTGTTTGAAATTTTTGAGCATTCTAAGTGGAAAATATTATTCATATTAGAAAAAAATACAATATTTCTGAATTTTAATATAATAAAAATAAGAGGCACAAAGAGGATAAGTATACCAAAAGATACAAGTTTGCTCTCAATGCACAAATGAATCAATTACTACAAAGAGTTCAGATTCCTCTATTAAATCAAAGTGAATAAAAATAAAGTGAATTTAAAAATAAGAAAAGTTTTAGTACTTGTAAATGAGTTTTACAATGCATTATGAATTAACAAGAATTTAAAACATGAAATTCTTATATATTCTTGATATTAAAAAAATCTAATAATAGTATTAAGCTAAAATCCTGTAATTTTTGTAAAATATTTTTAACATAAAATAATAGAAATCTTTTGATTATTTTTCTATCCTGATTTTATTTTAATCCTGACAACATAATGATATTTTTTGTTTTAATTTTCATGCTGATATCCAATTTTTTAAAAATCTAAATAACTTCAGAGAATGTAATTTTGTTCAAGTTGGTATTGTCTTTTTTCTCGCTAGTATATTATTATTGTAGCCAATTCCTCTCATATTGCTAATATTCTTATGCAAAGTTTGTTAAAAAAAATTTTATCATGTTTTGCAGCAGTTTGCTTGTTAATTCTCAGTTCTATTTTTCTTATTCTGGATATCTGTATATATATTTGTAAAATGTATTCAATACATTTATGAAGCAAATCATTTTTTAAATCATTTGCTCGAGATTGTTTCAATGAAAACAGATTGATTTTCTTCTCTTTTTCTGTATTACAATAATTTATAATAATCATTAAAAGTTTTTTAAATATCTTTGTTAACTGTAGTCTTATTCACTATAATCACAATGTCAAGTCTTCCAGATACTTTTGTAAATAGCATAATTATGTTCGTGATCAGACTCAAAGTTCATATTCTTTCTAGCAGCAGATAAATTAATTGCTCAAAGCCTACAGAAAAGCATTACATTTTACTACATTTGTTCATGACTATCATTTGGCTTTTTAAAACTGTTTTTATAGATTTCATTCATTCATTTTGTATCTGCCTTAGTACTGTCCATAATCCATTAATGAAGTGTTTGCTGTTTATTTTAGATTCTGTATTTAAATCAAATTTGCCAATATGTGTTATTTCTATAAATACCAGGGCTATGGAGTCGGAGTCGTCAAAAAATCCGCCAACTCTGACTCCCTTTTGCTTACCAACTTGTTATGTATTTGAAACAGAGTCGGAGTCGGATGGTAAGGAAGAGTAGGAGTTGGAATCGGTAGATTTTTACGCGACTCCACAGCCCTGATAAATACTTATGTATTCTTATTTACTATAATTCTGCATTCATAAAATTATATTCAAATATTCAAAATCATAACAAAACTATCCATATTAGTATAAAAACACTATTGTAATTTAACATTAAAAATAAATGACCTCACTTCATTTTTTTTTAATTTTCATTTACTGTAATTTATATTTTATGCTGATGATACATCTAAGAAATTAAATATCTTTCTTCCTGCATGACATTTTATATTTTCTGCATTTAAATATCAGTTTACAAGAAATAATTGTTTCTTGAATATTGATTTCAGTTTAATTTATATATATTCTTTCATATTTTAGTAAAAATTCAAAAATTGTATAAAAATAGTTTCTCTGGAAATGCTATTAATTTGCATCCCTGAGTGTTTTCTATAAAGAAATTTAAGAATATAAAAATTTATAAGATAAATATCTTAAAATAAAAATGTTTCATGCTATTGATATATTTATTTTTAATAAATTATTTAATTTTTTAAATTAAATTATTAAGTTGATGTTTTGTTTCTTAGCTCAGTTTATCAAAACAGTAATTACATTTACAATTACATAGAGAAATTGATTACATTTTTATAAAATTACTTTTAGATAGATATAATCTTTTCTTCAATTGTTTTCTTTTTTAATTTGAAAAAAGTAGGGTCTTATTATATTTCTAATCTTTAAAAAAAAATAGAAATTTTTTGAGATTTTCTATAATTATTATTTTAACAATTCTGTTTAAATGTATAAGATTTTAATGCAATAAAGCTTAGAAAATAAAATCTGTGTATTAAACTTTAATAACTAATATATTTTTTTCTTTTACATTTAGGTATGCTTAATTTCCTTTTATATCTTAGATTTTTCAATTGGAGACATATCTGAAGTACCAGTTTTATTCGAATAATAATCATGGCTACTATTTTAAACTGCATATTTTCTCTGTGGTTATTATTTTCTTTGCACATGCCCATTTGATGCCTGTTATTAATAGTGTTTAGACATTTATTCTTTTAATACAAATTGTATTTGAAATAGCAATTAGTATCTTTCTTTATAATGAATGTCACTTTTTGCATACCAGTAATAAGAAAACAATAAAAAAAATATACATATAGTATATTTTATGTTTCACATATTTCATTTTCTATTAAAATTTGTTCATTTAATAAATAAATATGGTACCTATAAATTGTAGTTTATTGTATTTATTTTACGTCATTTCCTAATGTTTTCAAAAGTCCTCCGATAATACAAGCAGCTACTATTCAAGGGCAGTTATATGCTTAGAGGACTAGATGCTGTTACTGTTTGAGATGGTTATTATTCAAATAAAACTGGTATACATGGAACAAATAATAAATTCGACAGTATATATTCTATTTAGTAATAAATTTTCATAATTATTCTGAACTATACATATTCCTTTGGCATCTATTTAATACACTTTTAATCATGTAATTTTAGTGGATAAATTTTAGTTTTTAATATTACTAATACTCAAAAATGTATTACTCAGAAAATTTTTTTATATTTCATTCAAAGAAAATATTACATAGTCAGATTGATAAAACTTGAAATTTTAAATAACAAGAGAAAAGCTGTATTTAAGAATATAACATTTTCTGCAAGAGTTATTATTATAAACCAGAATATGACTTACCTACTCATATATAACAACTGTATACAGAAAGGGATTTTAGTTAGAGAGAAAATTGTTTTAATTAAACTGAGAGTTTATTTAAAATATTTGAATTTACTATAAATAGATTAATATAATTTATGAAATATTTAAAGATTTTTTTTAATATTTTGGATTTAGTTTTTGTTTTTGAAATTAAACAAAAACTAAAACTGAATTTATTTTTGATAATTAAATTCAGCATTCAAAAAATTTTTTTTGCAGAATATTGCTTTTTCTTCTTTCTTTTATTGTTTTATTATTTCATTTTGGTTTTCTAAAATGAAAGGATATCAGATCTTATGAAGTTTTTAGATTTATAGTAATTGCTATACTGTTTATTCACAATAATAAAATTTAATAAATCTCCTAAAAGAAGTATTAATACTAGAATATAAACTTTTAATGTTATAAGGCAGAATATTTGATAAAATCAGATTATCTTTAAATATCTGTAAAATTATGTTATGAAATATTTTGTGTATTAGACATTTTATATCCAAGTACCATTTCTCAATTAGAAGTGAATTCCCTGGTATACTCAAAATCATTGTAAATAGAAGGAAAAATAAGAGTCTTAAAGAAGTATATGCTATTTTATTGTTTCCCATAAAGTATAAAATCAATATAAATTTTGGCATAAATTTTGTATATATATGTTATTTGTTTCAAATATTTTAAATTGTAGAACAAAGAATAAATGAAGTAAAAATCAAAATTTTACTACATAAGAATATTTTACATCTATTAAAATATTTTTTGAAGATAAAAAAAAAATATATATATATACACATGTATTATAAATATATGCCAGATGTTTTACTTTAAAAATTGCTTAATGAAAAGTTTAAACTTTTTATTATAAATATTTTTTTTTGTATCATTGTCAAAACAATATCTAGTAGAACAAATTAGCAGCATAACACAAATAACTTGAAAATGATAATATGCATATTCAAGTAATTTGCAACATTTATTCTGAATATTGTCTGTTTCTCATAAAAATATACTATGCTAATTAAATATTTTCTTATTAGACTCTTTAAATGTTAACAAATTATATATACAATACAGTATATAAATATATATAATATCTCAATCACATCTTTAATCACATCTATGTAATATATCAATCCAATTTCTTATTTAACTTTATAAAATAAATATACGATTTCGCATTCATAACTCTGACCGTAATTTTCTTCAATTTTTGCTATTTTTATATATTGTATAGCTTTAATTCCCTTTAAACTTTGCCTTAAACATTTATCTGCTCAATTACTTAATCTTATCAATGAGCAGTTTTAATACTATTTCTAATAACTATTGTGTACTTTATACTTACAATAGCCAATCAATGTGGATTCAATATAAACTCAATTCTCCAAAATAACTAATAAACTTCAACATACATTTCCAATATATATTTTGAAAGTATAAATTCAAATTAAGAAGTGACATGATATTTATAATTTTCTATCTGATTTATAAAGAATGTTTGATTTAAATATTAATACAAAATAAATAATTTTCTTTTATTTTAAAAATTATTAGGAATGTTATTTGAGTTATCTCTAAAACACAATGGAATCATTTTAATAAATCTGCTTCACAGAAATTTTAGTTGTGGATTTTGGAGAATTGATATACAGTATGTGTTTAATAAAAATCTTGTTTATTGGACTAAATTCTATGTCATAATTAATATTATTAGTATTTATTTTTATACTCTGTACAAAATATAATTTATGAAGCAATTTGTGAGTAATTTTTATTAAGTTTTTGTCACATGTATGCCATTCCATTAATAAAAGAAAATTAACAAGTATTTATATGTTTTATTTGTAATTTTTATTATTATAACTTTACATAATTTATACATTTTAAATTATAGATCAAATATTTTGTAAAAATGGATTAAATTTATACTAATTAACCAATGAACATACCAGTTCTCACTACATCACCAAAATTTAGTTTAATGGCTTTGACCAGTATCAAGTCTGGTTAAATGAGTATTAGTAGCATGAAAGACATCCAACTGTTAAACAAAGAAAATTGCCTTCTGTACAGGGAACAGACATCAGTAATTCCATTTAGCATGGAAATAATAAGCTAAAAATCAGATTTATCCTGAGGACTAAGCTGGAGAAAAAGTGGGACCCAGTGCATATTTGTGAGGGGACTTTTAATCATAATAATAATAAGAGTTTCTTACAACAAAATATTTTAATGGTAAACATATCATCCATTAAATAGATTAGCAAAAATTAGTTAAATTAGCGAATAATGAAAAGATCAATTTTTTAATTTTGCAAGAGTTGAATCATGCAAGATCGTTGCATTGGACCATACAAGGCATGAGGTCCTGCATGCCTTTTGATAAGCCTTTGCACTGCCCTCTGTCTGGCCCTATTTATACTAATTTAAATGCAATTAAATTTACAGTTGAATTTTTAGTGACGATTGATACACATTAGAAGATAGATTTTTGGATGAAGTGGAGAGCAGTTGGCGGCTAAAATAGTGAGTTTGTAAAACATGGTAGGGAACAAATATTGACAAACATGCATGAACAATACACTGAAAATGAAAACAAAGTTATTCAGTATGGAATATTAACTGATAAGTAAACTCAACATTTTAAAATTTTCTTTATACATTGTATAATTTCATCAGATGGTAATTTTTTGTAAATCAATTGAAGACACATTTTCTTTATATAGGAAATCCTTGTTAGTTCAAGATTCAAGGGACAAAATAATCATGGCTTTATTATCTATTTGTACAATATGACAAATGCCATGTAACTGATGTAATTTAAGCAAGCAGGATGCTTGCTTAATAAATTAAATCAGTTACATGGATATGTATACAGAATATTATTATTAATTAACGAAAATACCAATGTAAATAAACTGCAAGTAAGCAGCACTTGTTTGGCGAGAACCTCACAGGTTGCCAGATAGGTTTTATAAAAAGTAAAGCAGAATTCCTCAAAACTTATCCCAAATTATTTTTAAAGTGGCCCAAAAAGTAAGTCACCCAAATGTAGAAACCTAGATCTCTATAAATATCTCAATCTGCTACTTGTTGCCCAATCTTGCAATCCAAAAAATTAGCTGTATTTTATGAGATAAGAGAAAAAAAGGGTAGTCCGTGGGTAAGGTGACACCTGAAAGTGTGTTGGTGTGAAAGCAAAGCTACATTGACCAGGTTAGAGTTGTTCTTGGTCTATTGTTCTCTTACAGCATGGAGATACTTTGATCTAAACAAATGAGTTAACATGCACATATCACAGTTCAGACAGAATTTTCACTTCAAATTTCAAACTAACCAAATCCCTTAACATGTACATTGGGATAAATTAAAATCTTTTTATTTTGTGAAACACGTGGGGCAAGTTTGCAGAACATGGTTGAGAATCACTGCTGTAATAGTTAAATGTTGACTTAATGCATAGGAGTGATTTACACAGGACTTACATTTAGGGAAGTGTGCACAATGTAGAAATACTTTAAAATTCCAGGAAATTTCTTTCTTAAATGCAGCAGTAATTCTGATACATAAATTTAAAGATTGCGTTAGAAAAATGTAAACAACTTGGTAGTTTTCATTAAAAATGTTAGTTCAATATACTATACAAAAAGTCTGTAAAAAATTTAATGATTTACAGCTGTTGTTTATTGTTTTTATTTTAATGAATAGGTAGAAATTCTTAAACAAAATATTTGAATTTTAACCCAGTACAAAACATACTGCACTTGTTCAAGAGAGGTTACCTATGCTGTATTGAGATAGTCTGAAATTACACCATGATACTAGTCAATTTTAATTGATAACCAAAAAATTCTATTCACATAAATTGCAGTTTTGCTGTATTTCAAGAAAAGAGCACAACCATTACAGGAAGGTGGAAAACAAACTTCTTTCTCATTAAGAAGTTTTTTGATTTAACTAACCACATTGTGTTATATCATAAATTTCTTGACATGGTCATGAAACTTGTCAAAATTTGCATGGTTATGCTTACATGTTAAGTTGAGGAGAGAGAGAGAACAAGAAATTCAGGAAATGCACAAAATATTTGGATTCATTGAAGTCCTAGAAAGTTTAAAGTTCTGACCCAAGAAATTGGTTAATTATTATTTCCACTTCAGGGCCACAGCTGTTATTAATTTTCTTACACGATATGAATAGAACAATGAGTTTCCCATCTTAGGATGATTTAGTAGAGGCAGTAAGAGTAGTTTTTTGAATTGGGATGGGGGACTGTCTTAGTTGACCATTTAAAATCCTTTTTCTTCTCAATGAGTCTCAAGTTTTCCCTCCTCTGGGAAAAAAAGTTCATGGAAGAGATTTCCATTAACTTTCTTCTTCAATAGTGTGCAGAATCATCTCTCTCTCTCTCTCTCTGACTGGATCTTCTTTCACCAAAAGTCAGGTATAGATCCACAGGAGGCTATAGGATCTCAAGCCCACCCTGTTATCACAAAAAAAATTCAAATTTATTTGTTCAAACTTCAAAGCATTGTTTTTAAAAATATTTATGATGTCTAATAAGATTTAAAGGAAAATTCAGCAATATATTCATAATCTCATATCATGCATTTACAGAACAAAAATGAAGAAAGAATACATCTTTTTTATAAACTAGAAGCAATAGCCTATACAAGAAATTAGTCATAAAACAACTCTTTCTAGACAATGCAAATGTCTAGCGGTAAAGAAACAGTTTTGAATCCATATATATATATATATATAAATGCATAGCTTAACACTTGTAAAAAAAGGTTTTATGTGGATTGTTATATTCAACGCAGTGTTAAGTTGTTGGAAGTCGTTTGACGTAATATAATATAATTATACTTTTAGAAGAATCAAGTGAAGCAGTTGTTGTTGTAGTATAGAAATCAGATTACTTGACAGATACAATGGAGGAATTTCTGAACCAGAGAGAGAAAGTGAAAAGAAGAAAATACTGATTAAATGAAATACGTCAAAAAAAATTAATAAAGAAAAGGAAAATTACATATATAAAATAGCTAATAGATAAAAGCAATTTATCTATTGGCAAGTTGCAAACAATATGAAGAAACTTTAAGAAAATTAAAAAGATTATTAGGAACAAGCAATTATTTATTGTGACAATCCCTATTTTTAATAATTTTTTAATTTAAAATACACTATGTGCCTCAAATTAGTAGTGTCTTTCTCCTGTACATCAACTTCTTCATTAGCAATAGATTCGTGCTGGTCATCTAACTCCTTTCAGGGGAAAATTTTTGAATTGAAATACTGTAATATGACTTCCAGTTTGTACTGGAAGTTCATATATAATTAATTGGGTCTCCTATCCCTAATCTTTCCATATCTGGTCTCTGCTTTCATCTAACTCTGTTCTCAAGATTAAAGAAAGACAGTGGACAGACAGGCAGACAGTGGGAATTTATATTTCTACAATTTTTTCAAATTGCAGCCCAAAGAGAGAAGAAAATTTGCAAAAAATTTCATTGAAGTGAAAGTTGGTGCAAACTTGGTTCTTTCAAGATGAATGTGCAGCATTTTAGGGTTGCCAACATGAACATTTAGAACAAGCAGAGGAAGACAAGTCCAAAAGTAGAAAATTTATTGTACTACAAAATACAGTTCATAATCTGAGCCAAATAATCTAAAATGTCCAGTAATTCAGCATCCTCTGAAACACAGTCAATAACCAATTTCTCATACTCAAAAGTGTAGCTTTTGTGAACCATATATAAACAGTAAGTGTTTGGAAAATAAGAATTACAGTATATGCACATGAATCATTATACAAAAATGAAAGTNTTGGTATATCTATCTATATATATAAATGGACATGTGTCCCCCTATATTTCACTTTTTAGCCAAAACTACACATCGCACATGAATGGTGTTTGTATGTGGTGGTAGCTCCAAATCTCCATTCGTGCACTATGGTGGTTGCGTCTCGATAGCTGTAAGGGTGAGGGAGATGTGGGGTTGAAAGTGGTTGACTTCGAAGATGTATAACAATAGAAGTGTCAACAATGGAAGTGTTAACAGTGGAAGTGTTAAGAATGGAAATGTTAACAATGGAAGTGTTGAGTAACAAAGGAAGTGTTAATATAAAGCGGCATGCAAGATTTACAGGCGGTTTTTTGCGTTTTTGCGGATCCTTGCAGCTAGATTTTAGATTACTTAGAAAAACAGTCTTTTATATATAAAAAAAAACTATATTACATACAAATAAAAACCCAGCGAAGCAGGTTCTTGCAGTTAGTATTTTATAAAAATACAATTGGATTTTTTGTTAAAATTATTTGGGTTTGGTTTAGTTTAAAATAGTGCAAAAAAGTACATTATACAAAATACATTATATAAATATTTTTTAACTGTTATTTATTGTTTTGTATTTTGTCCACTTACCATTCTATTTACTCCACAATGTTTTTAAACAATAATTATAACCTCTGGTTGCTATTTGTACTGTAATCATAATCTCTCATCTGTAAAATATCCTGATAATGTCATCCAATGCATCTACTATAAAATAGTATGTTCCTTTTATGAATTTATTTAATGTATTTTGTATAATGTACTTTTTGCACTATTTTTGTACTATTTTAAACTAAACAAACCCCAAATAATTGTAACAAAAACCATTGTATTTTTGTAGACACCTGTACATCAACCAATATATAATAAATATAGCTGAAGAGGGACAAATAACCTGTCCAAAATGCATACAGATGCCTAATAAACCTGTATCTCTTGACTCCTGTGTAATTTTTCCAACTACGTCAACATTGTGTGATAAGTCCACTGTAGTACCCAAAATTAGTGCTCATCATCTTATATTGTAACATAAGGACCAAAAGCAATTCAAGTACAATATATTGTTTTTTTAAAGACATTTACAGATATCTACAATATATAATTGAATGTTAATAAAATATCTTTTAAAAAAAATCTATATTTTGTACTTAGAAACATTAAAAAATCATAAATTTTTCATATAAATCAATTAGCATATTAAGCTTATGTTTGGAATAACTTTTTTAATATCAGTACAGTTGCACTAATCCAAACCAATTGAGATGAGTGGTAGATTGATTGGCTTAATGAAAAGTTTGGATTAATGAGGGTTATGATATTAGGGATATGATGCTTATGGTTTGAGGCTCTTGTTTAATGTTGTAAGATACTTTACTGTAGCAAATATAGTTAAGAATTGTTAAGTCAAACAGGGTTACAGAAAGGATGAGCAACAATGTTCACAACACAATTTATGTTTATTTTACACATGAGCAAAAAGTATACAAGTTGACAAATCCATTATTTTAATTAGAGAAGCAACATAAACTGAATTAAATTTTAAATATGGAAATAGAATTTAAAGTACTCATGCAATATCACAATCAGTGATGTACCCAGAAAGGGACCCAGGAACATTGGCACCCTCAAAAAAAAAAAAAAAACTAGAAAATTTTCCAAAAATCTTTTCTTAATATAAATAAAAAATGAATTTTAATTATGGTGTGTCTTCCATTTCAATATAACTTATGAATTAGCAGTCACAAGCTGGGAATTTTATTGAATTCACATTAAAATTATTTTTATCCATTCATGTTCAACTCTGCTCTTCCAAAATTAAATCCCATGTGCATCACCAATCACAATTGATAGCATATCAAAATTTCTAACAGTAAATCCTACATTTAGAACTAGGATGATCTTACAAGTTAGTGATTTGCATTTGCATTGGCCTAGGCCCATATACTGGATTTCAAGGCTAGGATATAGAAAATAAAAATGATATTTAAATCTATATTTTCATTTATCTTCAGAAATATGCATAATTTGACTTTAGACTTCCCAAAGCAATTATGTATGAGACTGAAATAAAAAATTTTTTTTTATATCAAAAGAAAATTTTATGCTTTTTGATGACATTATACTTACTCAACACCCATTCTCGTTGATCTTTAGTTCCATTTTTAGCAATTTCATCCATCATATCGGTATCTAAAGGTCCGGGTGCATAGGATAAAATTGATACATTTTTGTCTTCGGCCACAACTCTAAAGTAGGAATCTCTTGCAGCCTTAACTAGTAAATATATAAATTATATACAAATTAAATTCCTGTAAAATTTTAAAACAAAACAGTAAAATTATTTTTGGAATCCCATATTATATTTTAAATTATCATATATTATTGTCTTCAGAAAAATTTTATTTATAAAATTTAATCACAGTTAATACCTGTGCAATATAAATGCCATCCTTCGAATGCTTGTGACGCAGCCAATGAAGATATGTTTATAATAAAACGATTTTCTTTAAAGTACTTCAAATAAACAGATGTTAATATAACAACAGAATTTAAGTTTAAATCTAGATAGTCCCTCAATTCCTGAATATCAGTTAAAGTTTCACTGTTTTTATAAAGTGTTCCTAAACTTCCAGCATTGTGAACAAGAAGAGATCGGTCGAAATTATCTGATGATACTTCTAAATATTTTAGAGTATCATTTAAAATTTTGGAATATTCAGTCCAGTTTGGTTGACTTAAATCGACTGCCTTAATTATTATTTTTATCGAATTGTTTCTTTCAAGCATCTGTCGTTTTGTCTCCTCCAATCCATCTTCGTTTCTTGCTAGAAGCAAGAATACAGAATCCTTTTCCACGTGTTGACAGAACTGAGTAGCTATGGTTCTTCCCAAACTTCTACTCGCTCCTGTTATAATACAAAACATTCGACACTTCCAAAAATTCATGGTTACTGAAACAATATTCTATAAATTTCTGGTAAACGGCGTAGAAAAGTTACTCGCTTCCAGCATCCGTCAATGTTATTCAACTTCCGTTCGCATCACGTGGTTTTATTAAATTGCGGGAACGCCTACTACGTGACAACATACGTCGGTTTCCATGATGATGTCACGTGCATTACTTCATTATTAATCAAATAGCAAACATCAGATTGTGTATGTAAAACATTTCGAAACGTGCGCGTGTTTACAAAAAAATATGTGAAATTAGAAGAAATAAAAAAATAAATAAATAAAATTGATAATAAGGTTACATATTTACATCATATGGTTTTATTACATAATCGGTGATTGGCGGAAACGAATACCACGTGATAAAACGTAGCTGTAGCCACGTGTGTATCCTCACGTTAAAAATGGCGAAAAGCAAGTTTGAGTATGTGAAACACTTTGAGATTGACGATCGTTGTTTGAAAAACTGTTGGATTATTGTGAGAATAGACGGAAAAGGATTTCATAGATTCTGTGATGCTCACGATTTCGAAAAACCCAACGATAAACGTTGCTTAGATTTAATGACTAAATGTGCTTTCACTGTGATGAATGAACTTAAGGATATTGTTTTAGCTTACGGGCAAAGTGATGAATACAGCTTCGCGTTTAAAAGAACTACTGACATATATAATAGAAGGCAAAGCAAATTAGTTACAAATGTTTGTAGTTTGTTTTCATCATCGTTTGTATACTATTGGCGGGAATTTTTTCCCGACATCGAGATGAAATATCCTCCCAGTTTCGATGGAAGAGTCGTCCTCTATCCTACCGATAAGAATTTACGTGATTATTTCAGTTGGAGACAAGCGGACTGTCATATTAATAATCTCTACAATACTGTATTTTGGACGTTGATACAAAAGGGTGGCTTAACTGCACAACAGGCTGAACAGCGATTAAGTGGTACGGTGTCATCCGATAAAAATGAGATCTTATTTTCGGAGTTTAACACAAATTATAATAATTTACCCGAGTTGTATAGAAAAGGAACGGTTATTGTTAGAGAAAAATTAAAAAATGGAAATAATAAGAAGTCCAGTATATTGGTATCATCACATGTTGATATTATCGATAAAAAATTCTGGATAGAAAATGTAAATAATTTGGAAATTGAAGTATAAAAATTTCTTCCTTTTCTTGTTGAATACCAAAATTTTATTTTTAAATTAAAAATCAAAAATCCTTTTAGAGTAAAATCAATTTATGAAATCAACATAGCAGCTTTGTATTTTCAAAATTAATGCCATCATTTTGTCTTTTATCATCAAAAAGTAAAATTGATACTATAATAGGCTTCTTATGTAGCCTTGGTATATACTTGTGAGCACTATGTTGGCCTCTTTATTCCTATACTGTACTTATTGTACTGTTAGTGGATACAAAATCAGCCTTAGAAAATCAGTTTGTTTTCCCAAAAAAGTATGCATTTCAGAAGTGTCAATTTCATAAATATTTGTAAAATAAAGCTGATGAAGAACTTAAGGTCCAAAAGTCATACTTTTTTGGGTAAATAAACTGATTTTTCTAAAGCTGATCTTAGATCCAGTGATGGTGTAATAAGTCTAGGAATAAAGAGGCCAATGTAGTGTTTGCAAGTATATAAGTAAAATTGAGTAATATTTCCAATTGTACTTTTCAAGTTTGATAGTTTATATACAAATAGCTGATTTGATAGATGAAATGACTTGATCACTCATCTTGCTGCTTGAGGCAAAGTGTTTAAAAGGATAAAAAATAATAAGCTGAATAGAATAGTCATACTAACCTTGTACAGCTTTGCAGTTAATTTTAGAAACATAACACTGTTTTTGATCCACCCTAGGACCTTCAGGTGTTCTATAAAAATTTTTCTGGTGCGATCTGAGTTTGATTTAGCCTCTTGATTCCAAATGTCTTGGAATGTTTAAAATCAGAAGCTAAATTGAATCTTGGAACGTTTAAAATTAGAGACTAAATCGAACTCGGATTGTACCAGAAAAATTTTTATAGAACACCTGAAGGTGGTCCTAGGGTGGATCGAAAACAGTAGTGTTACATTTCTAAAATTAACTGCAAAGCTATACAAGGTTAGTGCAATGTATTAGTATTTATTATCACTTTGTCCGATGGATTTGAATAGTCACATAAATGTATGAACTGTAAAGTACAAGAGTACCAGAGTTAGAAGTGCTCTCTGTTGTAACCTGTTCAGGGCAAAAATGTTTTTTACTCAAGCATAGGTTGGCACTGTATACAAAGTCAATGGAGTTAGTAAAATGCCATTTAGATTGTATATAAATTAATTGTTATAATTCTAGCCTAGTCTACTGGCAAGAATTCAGATTTTTNATGGGTAATCTACAGTTCAATATTTCAAAAATTTTAATTCTACCAATGGCTCTCTCAACGTGAATTCTTACACAAGCAATTTTGTATGTTTCGTCCATTTCATTGCCACTAAACTACGTTTGATTTGGTTTTGAAAAAGGAGGCATAATTAAAATAGAATTTTTATTTTCGACAGCCAATTTAAGTACGTCAGATAAATAACCTATTAAAAATACATTTAAAGAAAGAATTAACTGATTGCCCCTGAGAACTGATATAATTGAATAAAATATAGAAAATACAGTAAATATATTTAGTAGAAATTCTGCTTTTATTGACTTTTACATTATACACGCAATTTATTTCTGATTATAACTATTAGTTAGAACTAATTAGTAATTCATTCAGTGTTTTTTGCAGTGCTGTCTTTAACAATGGCTATCATATAATTGAAATAACAATTTGCCAACAGTTTAAATTATGTAATGTGAGTAAATAATGATTAAAATGATAAAAGTTTAGTGTTTAAAGCATAATAATGCACAATCATTATTAGCTCTTATCAGCCATACAATGAAGTTGATTGTGCAAAAAAGTTGGCCACTTGTAGAAATTTCTTGGTAGTATTATATTGTTCATCATAAAAGTATAAGTTACTCATACCTGCAAGCAACTTATACTGAGCATTTATTACTATTTTCCAGCTCCTTGAGCAACAGAAGCTTGATGTTCTTGTGCTATACTCACACTTGTCACATCTGTTGAAGGTTGTGGCAAAACCTTCACTGATTCAGCACTTTCTGGTTGTGCTTGTTATAATGGTGATGCTAATGCCTCATATAAAATCTTTGCTTCATACTGTCTGTCTACCTTCACCTCTACGTGCTTTCAACTGCTCTTCAGTAACACCATTACCCTCAATCAGGTCTATCTGACCACTATCATGAATGTTAATGTTAATATTACATTCTTTTCCTTCAACATACCACTTTAGAGTCATTTCATATGAACCATTAGCCACTTCATAAGTTCTTACATCTCCATTAATTTGGCAACGAATACCTCTAGTATTACTTTCATCGGAGAGGCAAAATGTAATTGATTTTATGTTGTATTTTTCACATGTGCTACCACTTAGATGATCTTGCATATTTATTTCTTGTTCATTATGCATGACAATTCTTATGGCAGGCTTAACACTATTATCCGCCTTTTTACTTTCTTTGATTTTTATTTTTGCAGCACCACTCTTTGTATTTTTTAATATTTCTTCTTTAATTTCCTCAGCAACTTTGCTACAATTTCCTTACCATTATATTTGGTCTCCTCAGGGGTATACCAAAACCTACCCTCATCATTCTTACGAACATAAGGTCTTGGCGTTCTTTTATTGGTGCTATTTGTAGAAGGGTTGTTCTGTAATTCAAAGAAATTCTTCCATTCTTCCTCACTATCAAGAGTGGCATATTTATTCTTCTTCGGTATTGGCCCAGGTATGTTTTGAGTATTCAAAGTTGGATTATTACCAGTAGGATTGTTGTCAATACTTTGATTAGCAATCAAAGATACAGTTTCAGTGCCATGCATATTTGCCTCCATTGTTGCTCCTTTAGTTCTTGATAGTGCCCGAGTTAACTCGGGCAGGTTACATAGCGTTACATAAAATTCAGGCGTTTGGGCCCTCCAAATTTTTTTTTTTTGGATTGTTTTTTGTCTTCAAATTTTTTTCAAAAATTTTTACCCGCGCGAAAAAATTTTATCGCGATTTTAATTTACGTTTAATGACGCACGATTAACGCTTAATTGTTTTTAATGGGATTTTGATATCAAATTTCATTCATTGTTCTAAAGTTGTAGTGCACGGATTTTACTTCGGTAAAGTTATTTAAAGCTACTTTCTGATATCAAAAACGCCTCCAATAGTTTTTTAATTTTTTAATTAATAGATTTTATTATATATACGTTTAATTAAGTCGGGGGTCGGAAATCGCAATAAAAATTTGAATTTTTTAAAAATATTTAAAAATATACGGCCAGCTAGTATTCACCCTACTTTAAACCCTTGTCCTCCCGAGACGTCTATGAGAATATCCCGGGAAATCCAACACCAGATGTTCTCAAGGTCATTAGCTGTGTAAACAATGACTCATCAGTGTCAAATTTCGCAGAAAGGCGAGACAATGGAAAATAAAGTTTGAAGCTTTTTCTTCAAGATTAACGCCTTTCTTTCGTTTTTTTCCAGTTTTAAGTATTTTTTATGTTTAATTACATTAATATCAAAAATTGCTGGGAACTAAAGCGATTAACGCCCAAGGTCCTAATCAGAGTGCAAGTTACTCGCGCGCCGCCCTGGTGGAAAATATTTACATAACACATAGAAGAAAAATCCGAAAGGTTTCATCACCATTTGAACCCTTAAAAAGTGGAAAAAAATGAGATATTCATTTATTCACTATTAGAGAATATGCAAATATTCTACTTTAATTATTATTTACCTGCAATTGTAAATAGTATTTAAGTATTAAGTGTAAATAGTATTAAGTTTTACAGTGTTTTCACAATAAAAAATTTCACTCATTTATAATTGGTGGCTGCAGATTTATTAATACTACACAAACAAACATTATTTTATCTACATATGGAAGAAGTGAAATGGGTAATCTACAGTTCAATATTTAAAAAATTTTAATTTTACCAATAGCTCTCTCAACGTGAATTCTTACATGAGCAATTTTGTATGTTTCGTCCATTTCGTTACCACTAAACTGCTTTTGATTTGGTTTTGAAAAAGGAGGCGTAATTAAAATATAATTTTTATTTTCGACAGCCAATTTAAGTACGTCAGATAAATAACCTATTAAAAATACATTTAAAGAAAGAATTAACTGATTGCCCCTGAAAGTCGGCTTCTTACAGATATACAGATTACCTATCATCAAATGTCACGGCACGCCACTGATCATTAACGGTATCAATGGTACCGTTAATGACAAAGTTTTATGGTCTCTATTAGAAAGAATGGGCATGAATAAACAGTTTCTTAGCGTTATAATTGATATATAAGTTAATATGCAAGAGTAAAGATATTAGCCGAAACAACTGATTCATTTGGTATTGACATTGGAGTTCTGCAAAGTGAAATTCTGAGCGCATTGCTTTTTAATTTGTACGTTCTTTTTATTTAACTCTTTCCTCCCTGTGGGCATTAAGAGGGCCTGTTTTTAGCAGGCTCACAATGGGGCGGCCGTGCGATGAGGAAAGGGGCCTCGATATATCCGGACGGACCACCCTCCAAAAAATTCCTGGGGATTTTTTCGACCCGTCCGACGATTCCGGGTCCCCCAGGGCAGCAGGCTGTCAACCTTGACCCAGACGGCGTTATATGGATATAATTTCTAGAAAGCACGTGATTGATTTGAAGCGGAACGTCATCTTATCCTATACGAGAAACGATATCTATGATGTATAAATTTATTATTATTATTTTTTAATTTTCTATTTTTATCACCTCTACGTGCTTTCAACTGCTCTTCAGTAACANGATATCGACTGCAATGAAATAAAATATATTATTTAAATAATCTCTTCGTACGCGTAAATTTACATTATAAAAATGAAAATAAATTAATTATCGCTAAATATTTATGTATTTATTACGTTTTCCAAATAATTTATAATTATATAAAACAGAAGATATTTTATAGATGGCGCTTCTCGTGTTTTCTTTTGACAGATCATGTGATCAACATATGATATTTTCTCAACCGAATTTTATGAAGGAAAAGGAACTAGAAAAAACATGGAAAAGCGAGCGTTACTTCAGGAAGAAAATTATAATACAGAGTACGGAGCTACAGCACCAAGTGGTATGTTAAAAGAACCGTGTTTAATGGTAATTTATACGAATAATATTGACGTCATCGATCAAATGATAAAAATGTAATTTGGTATAATTGCGTGCTAAAATTATAAAATATTCTGACAATTTCGTTTAAAAAAATGAATATTTTAACTGGAATATTTGAAATTGTAATCAATTGTTTCGTTAATTTGTCATAAAAACTTAGTTGGAGTTACTATTAGGTAATTTATGCATGTACACACCTATATACAATTTATCTAAAAGTAACTTGTACCCTGTACTTGTAATATGTTAAATTACTTATTACTAATTTTTGAACATTTTTGCATCATGTGAAAATAATTACAAGATTTAGGATAAACATACTGTAATTTGACATTTTGAAGTTGAGGTTTCTTTTTTTAGTTTTCTGATGGTTATTGCAGATCTGGTGAGCGGCACTCTTAGCTTTTTGCCTCTTTATTGTCTCTAATATGCTCCTTTTCTCACCCCCTTTTCTTAGAACTTCCTTATTTATTCCATATATTGAAGTTTATCACAGAGCACCTCTCAGTAATCAATAGGATGACTAACACGCCAAATTAATATATAATAACAAAAACAAATACACTGAGTTCAGCGTTACGTGCGTTTTTTTTTCTTTATCACTAGCACTTTCAACGAACTTATTGTCGTCGTCCTCAGGCAAATACAGATATTTACCAAAAATTTTAAACAAAAATAATCGAATGCAGAATAGATATTCTATTTCTATTCTGCATTCTATATAGAATTCTATTCTGCATTCGATTATTTTTGTTTAAAATTTTTGGTAAATATCTGTATTCGCCTGAGGACGACGACAATAAGTTCATTTAAAGTGCTAGTGATAAAAAAAAAAAAAAAAACGCACGTAACACTGAACTCAGTGTATTTGTTTTTGTTATTATAGAGCACCTCTCTTTTTCCATGCTGTTTTATCCTGAGCTCTTGTCTTTAGTTCCTTATAATTAAGTCATCCGCAATTGTAATTTTCCTTCTCCCTCATTTCTTTCTGCCTGCAATCGTTCCTTCCATAACATTATGCAATAAGCCTTCCTCGAATCGTATGTCCCATCCAATTAGCTTTTTGCCTCTTTGTTGTCTCTAATGTGCTCCTTTTCTCGCCCACTCTTCTTAGAACTTCTTCATTTATTCCATATAAATTGACGTTTGTCCTGTTTTAAATGATTTCTATTAATTTTATGTCAAAACTAATTTTCTTCTTGTCTTACAGAATATTTCTAGTTATTAAACTTCTTAAAAAATTTTTAAAGAATGTAATATGTGAGAAAATATATACTAAAGAATTTTTCCAATGATGATAATATTGATAATACAAATTGTTAATAAAATCAAATAAGTAGATATTAAATATGACCTTAAATCTGTACCAAATGATAAGAAAGTGAAGAAATCCAAGCATTTGTAATTAATATTGTAATAGGTAGAAGATACATTATATTATTGAAGATGTATACTATAAATTTCTTAATTTTATTTGATCTAATAGTATTAAAAGGTAAAAATTAACAGATTAAGCACACTTTCTGTACTATTTGATAAATAATTTATATAATTTTTTTTTCTAATTAGAAAATTCTTGGAAATTCCATAATCCTGCATATGCAGATATATAGGAATGCTACAGTAACTCAATGATCCAAAACTACAGTTTAATTAGGTTTACTTTGGTTGATTACATACTTAACTGGATGCATTTGGGCTGATTTACATTTTATGTTCCCTCATCAGTAACTAAAATTAAGAGCTATGTATAAATACAAAATTAATTAAACATAAAAATGATGATAATAAAACTGAACATAATAGTAATATCTTACTTTGTATCGAATCAACTGTCTTCTTAAAAATGAAAGTACGCAAACACGATATGGAACGTATTTCACTGATACATACAGCAAATGATACAGACTGATACAATACGTTAGATTATGGATGTTTACTGCTATCATAACTTATATAGTTCTATATATACACAAATATACAAATACATCCTATACTTTTTTATTTATTTAAGAAAAGGGAGTATTTTAAAGAAGACATGGTTATTTTTATTCAAATAATACCCAAACTTTTTAAGTAGCAATGATATTATAGTATTTCTGAGAATAAGAATGGAGTCAATGTGCTGGATCTTGAATTTATATCACTCTAATGCAGGCAAGGCCAACATATGGCCCGTCTAATGAATTTATGCGGCCTGAGATTAATCTTTCAATATTAGCTACTCAAGTCTGAATAGCTTGATGAAAAATTCTGACACCTGAAAAAAGAAAAAAGGTCAACAACTCATTGTGCGTTTAGAGTTTTTCCAGATTTCTTAAGTACCACATAGAATGTTGATAAAGCATGATAATATGAAAAATGTATCTGTAATCTCTATGTACAATTTAGTCTCTACGTGGTGACGCCACAATGAGATCTCGCACCACCACAATCTTTCTAGGGCAGCCTCTGGTTCAGCACGTGAAAAAAGTTTTCTTTCCAATTCAGCCCAGGGGCAAAAACTGTTGGCCACCCCTGCTCTAATGCCATAGCTAAGCAACAAAGCTATGTGTGAAATTTAATAAAATAGAACAAAACAAAAACTTGAGAACTTCACATGCCAAAACTGACCTGACATCATGACATAAAAACCAAAATTTCTGACATTTTTGTCAGAAATTTCAAATAGATTATAACAGTTTAAACATACCTTATAATTTCCTAATATGTGCTTCATGTATATTATGTTCTACTTTTAATGAACTATTTTCCTTTAGATTTGTAGACTAATGAATATGGCTCCATTCTTATTCTGGGAAAGACTAATTAATTACTGATTTTCATTTAGGATTTTTGATATCAATAATTCAATAAAATAAGTACCTATTAATATTACAGATATTTATTTCAAAATTATTAAGGCTATTCTAGAAAAAAGATTGATCAGAGATAGGACTCAGGCTCTCAACTTCTTATGCAGATGTGTTACCAATTATGTCATCCAGATCTCCATTCAGTCTGCACTTCCAGTCTAGTAATGAGATGTAACTGTTCAGGTCACTCATTGCACATACTGGAAACAATTGTACTCTTGCATGGCACTCAGCCTGGAGGACTTTGGGTACAACTAATTACTTGTTCTTATACTAATTATTAATTAGTGCCATGGAGGACTATATTCATTTACAGTTTGTATAATGATCAGAGGGGTTCAGCATAGTCTAAATTAATTTAGACTATGAAGAACACTTCACACAATTCTCACTTGAAGCCTGAAGTCCAGTGTCAGAAAAAATTCACTTCACTAATGTTTTCACTAAGAGATATTTGAATATGATATGATTTGATATTTTTGAATACTCAGATTTTTATTTTAAATTGGTATTCCATCAAAGAAAGGGCAACGTTCTCCTGAAGCAGGATCTGGAGGAGTCGAAAAACATTAGTGAAGTGAATTTTTTCCAACACCAGACTTTAGGTTTTGGGTGAGAATTATCTAAATTAATTTATTTCTAATTAATAAATTTAATGCAAACTTGCAGCATAGTGTGTAATTTTTGTCTATACTACATATTCAACACAATCACCTTCAAGATAAAGAAACTTTTATATCACAGAACAAGCTTTTTATACAAGAAGTCTGCTATCAGATTTTTAACTAATCTTGCACAGCTTGCCACATATTCATTCCTGTTGAATCATTTTCCTATAAAACACCTTCAAGTGAAAAAAAAATTAGAGGATGCAAGATCAAGGCCAAAGAATGTGTGAAGGAATAAGAATATAAGAATTGTATGAGCATACTTTCCAGTCGACATGGTGAGTGACTGGTATGATTATAGGCTCTAAATTGAAGCAGGTTAATATGGTTATAGACTGAACTTGACATGAAGATTTTTTGGACAGAGGTCAGGATAATGTAATTGACAATTCATCTGCACAGTAAGCAGAATTCTGTTTTGACTTCCAGTTCCAGAATATTCTAAATTATTTATTTAACTCTAATTATTAAATTTAATAGAAGATGGTGACTTTATTGCCCCTCTTTTAGTCCAAATTACATAATATTTTTATATTTTAGCCAAAATATAGCTTGATTATTTGATTTAATACTGTAAAAATGAAACATTTTAGGATTGTAGGCTGATTCCAATTGAAACATTTAAAAGGTTAATACAATGGATCATTGTTGTTAATAATTGTTTTTGTTAATGTAGTTTATTGATAAAGAAATAGAATGAGGTTTGATTGGGTCATCCTGTTATTTAGTTCAATGATAAGTAGATTAGCTTGCAAAAGTTGATTTATATAGAAAATTTTTATTTAAAAATAAGTTCTATATTCAGATATATGATAGAAATACAGTACACAGTAAGTTAACTTACTAAATTTATGTTTAAAAAAGAAATTAAACTTCACAAAATTTGTAGATGAGTATATGCAAACAAAACTAAAATTAAACTTATCACTAATTTGGTTCATAAACCACTATCAAGTGGACTTCTGAATAAGAACAGAAATAATTACAGCTATTTTAGGTTGCCAAACTATTACAATGGTAAATTTAATGTATAAATATACTTTGGTTCTTATAATTTAATTTCTTTTTATCAATATAATTATGAGATCAACAATTTATAAAATATGTACAGTACAAAGGGCATTAGAAATCAAGTTCCAATTATATCTACATTCCATGAAGATGGAATGTCAGACTTATTAGTAGTATTCTCAATCTGTCAGATATTTGTTATCATGTCAGAAAATAAATGTGATGATTTAAAACTCCATCTGTGGAGAGATAGTGTTTTCTGACAAAATTTCTGAATCGTGGAGCAACAATAAATGCAGGTAGGAATCATAAAAACTTGAAAAAATTAAGATTGGCTGTTCAAAATAAACAAAACATGCAGCCTTGGTGTTATGACTTTTCGTAACAATGGACGACAACATATTGCTACTTGAATGATCTTACTGTTGAATGATTCTTGTCAAAAATATTTCATCCCCAGCCTGTAGCCTTGACCTTGATCCTCTGACTTCCATGTGGGTTTGCTTTTGAAAACATTTTTAGTGGGAAAATTATTCAATAGCAATGAAGATGTAGCATGCTGTGCAAGATTAGTTAAAAAATCTGATAGCAGACTTCAGGAGAGTATTAAAAAAAGCTTTGTTCCATTATGTAAGGTTTTTTTAATCTCTGAGGTGATCTATATGTTGTGTGTGTGTGTGTATATATATATAAAAAAAATCAATTCTGAATTATTATACTAATAATAATCAAATGATAGAGATGGATTAACTATAAGGCTACATCTGTATAGTTAATTAGCTAAATTTTAGTCTTGTTTAATCTATCTCAATAATTGATGATTTTCAAAAAATAGATAAATAAATGAGAGAATTTTTGACAAAGGTATGTCTAAAATGATTTCTTTATGTCTTTGTGGTCAATCAGAACTTGCTTTCCAAATGTTGTCATTTACAATATCTCTTTGTTTTATTGTGCATGTCTGTAGACAGGAGACAAATCAAATGAACGATATATCAGATGACACTATAACCAATGTATCAATTTACCTGTTTTCTCTATTTTCAATCTCCATGCCAACTTACTTTTTTGTGTGTTGTATTTGATATGATAGCTTCAAGGTCAATTACTGAAATAGGGTAATATTTCTTTGCCAGTAGAAATTGAATGGCAATTGATTTTTAAAAAATTATTGTCTAAAGTGCTTTTTTATTTGGAAGACCAATGAAAGCAGAATATATCCAAATGAGCAATATAATGAGGAGCTACAGTATTATTGTTTATTTACTGTGATATGCTTTGCATAATAATTGATGTTCTTTTTTGCAAAATAAACTTTCAATTTCTTTTGTATTAATTTTACACACCCAAATTTACAATGTTGAGTTTTAATTGTGTATAATTTTGTTTAAAACTTTATTTTTTTACTGATACCTTTTTATATAAAAACAATTAATCAGTTTTGGATTTTTGTAAAAGAATAAAATATTTTTAATTTCTTGTTAAGTACTTGATTTATTTGAACTGTTTTTCCCCCTCAATGTACGATGTATGTTATAATTATTTTGTGATATTGAAGTTGATTTTTATTTTATTACTTTTCTGATCAACTAACTGATACCTAAGTGGAAATTTCAGCACATAATAAACAAAGAAATTTTAATGTTCAAACGTTTTTGGCTGTCTTTTAAGAGGCCCTCATTGAAAGTTAGAAATTTTGAAAGGATGGAACTGTTTTTGTGTTTTTTGTGCATTCATTCCTGATGAGGGCCTCCTGAAAGGTGGCCGAAAACATTTGAACATTAAAATTTCTTTGTTTATTATGTGCTGAAATTTAGGGGTCAGTTAAACAAGAACTATATAATCAACTAAATGTGCCATTTTTTTTTTTATTTTTCTGATTTTTAAAATTTTAGCACCTCCTTATGTGGAAGGAAATTCATCTGAATTCAATGTGCATGTAAATGAAACTGGCGAATTTCCAGTGCAACAGAATGTTTTTTCAGAAAGAATTATACCAACAGTTAGTTGCAGAGTTTGCAAATGCAGCATTGATATTTCTGGCAAAGCTGATCAATTTGTTGTACAATGTGAAAACTGTCATGAAGCAACTGTAAGTTCAGTTTTTATTAGTATATATTTAATTGTCATTTTGCCATAATTTAGTATGTAAAATGTTTCAATTATCATCATCAATTAATAAAACATTTTATTTATCATTTAAATTCATTTATAATGATTTTTTTCCTTTCTGATTCAATATTAGCCAATAAAGCTTGCTCCACCAGGAAAAAAATATGTTCGTTGCCCTTGTAATTGTCTTTTGATATGCAAATCTACGTCCCAGAAGATTTCTTGTCCAAGGCCAAATTGGTAAAACTTCAAAAAATTCTTCTTAAAAATAATTTAATAGATTATATTTATATTTTTGTTTATTGTATAGTTATGTTAATTTTTTTGAGTTGTGGTTGTTTTATAAAGTTTCATATTCATATTTAATGCAAAAAATCAATACGATGTGACAGATATTAAATATTTCATTGTATTAAATAATACAAACTCATATGAAATTATAATGATAGAAAATCCTGAAACTAATAGAGTTGCCTCATACTTTGAATTTAATTCATTTCAGGATGCTGTTTGAATTCTGAATTGTTTGAAGTCCAAATCAATTTTCCTTGTTTAGAAGTAATGGAAGGTAAATTAATATGCTCCCAGACACTAAACAATACCCATTTTGATAAACTTAAACAGCAAATAAACATAATTTAAGGTAAAAATTACACAATTAAATGCTCTAAATAATAATTTAAAACATGAAAACAATAAATAAAATACATAAATACTGTATAATAAAATGAAAATTGCATTTACTATATCTTAGTGAGGAGTAGTGATATACTGTTTTTTAAAGTTATTATGCAGCTGCTTGGCTTTCTCACAAATATTCATCTCAAGGTTGATATCACCAGCTAATTGCTTCTCATTTATCCACACTAGGAGTTTTTCCATTTCCTCAATAACATGCAATCTCCTGAAGATCAACATTGTCATACCTTTAGTTAGATTTGCTGCTTTTATTGCTTCCTCATTCTTAAGAATAGTGTGCACAGTTGATTTTGACATTTTAAACATGGCTGCCAGATCTGCCACATGTGAACTGCTTTTATCTTTCATTCCTTTTTTGTCTCAATTGTTGATACTGCAACTTTCCTCTTAGGCTTTGTTACTTTCACAACTTATTGGGTGCTGTGGGTAATAGGTAGGGGTTATATATAATGATGTTGTAATACTGCTGATACCAATACTGTATCGATACTTTCCTTTGATACCGAATACTTTTTGTACTCCATACTTTTTGTCTGAACCAGTATCAATACTTTCCTTGGGTATCGAATCTGGTATCATTACATTTTTCACAGACAGGTAAGATTTGGCCAAAATTGGATTTTGCAGCCAAAACCAAAACCAGATTGGGCTTTAAAAAAGTTGGTTTTGGCCAAAACTGAAACCAAATCTTACACTATTTTTGGTTAAGTTAGACTTATATAGTAAATATTAATGACCAAAATCAATAAATTTATTACATCAAATTTTATTTTCAGAATCTATTTAGAGTATGCTTAGAGTTCAGATTACTATTTATAAATAATTTGCCAATTGTTTGAAAAACTTTAAAATACATTAAAATCTCAAATCAACTGATACAGTATTGGTAACAATAATAAACTTTCTACAAACCTATAACCAGCGTGAAATATGTTCAATTGCTTACGCTAACGTTTTCGGATCCCACTGGATCCTTCATCAGGCTATGTTCCATTCGTAACGATCCGTTAGAATGCCAGCTGTCTTTGGAACGAAATTTCAAATATCGTATTTCGGCTTCAACAACATAATACAGAGATTGGCAAGACAATACAACACCAGAATACCACCGTCTGCTGCCACTAATGGGGATAGCATACAACATGAACAGCGCATCATATCTGTCACATACAACCCGATCTTAGCTTCCGTATATCGTAGAATCGCGAGACAACAAGGAATGCGCATAGCATACAGAAGATGCCACTCTATTTTTCATCTTCTGCGCAATGAGAAAGACAAGCCGAGTCAAGACAGACTTCCTGGGGTGTATGCGGTGCTGCTCACTGACCATAGATGCGACAGAGAATTAGTATACATTGGAGCCACGAAAAGTGGTTGGAGTAAGATGGAAAGAACACCAAAAGGACATTATACACAACAGATGTACCACTGCTTTATCTGTATATGCATTGGATCCGGAAATATCTGCGGACTTCGAGAGCCAAACTCCTTATCACAACGTCATATGTGGACCAACTCAGATGGTTAGAACAAATAGAAATATGCAAAACCTACGACTCGTCAACCCCCATTAATTCCAAAGATGAAATCACGTTATCTTTGGCATGGCAAGCCCTAATACGGAAGGGAGATTCAAATTAAAATGACATCGGTACTTATAATAAGTTAAAAATAGCTACACGCATTTTCTCCGACTTCCGACACGCTCAAACAAATTTATTCATAAAAATACATAATCCGACATACAAGCAGAAGATCATTACATGGCAACTGAAGTTTCGAGTTGGAAGGCACGTGATTCCGAATGGAACCTGAAATATGATATTTGAAATTTCATTCCAAAGACAGCTGGCATTCTAACGGATCGTTACGAATGGAACATAGCCTGATGAAGGATCCAGTGGGATCCGAAAACATTAGCGTAAGCAATTGAACATATTTCACGCTGGTTATAGGTTTATAGAAAGTTTATTATTGTATTCTTCCGGCGTGTGTCGATTATTTATTTATACAAAGTATTGGTAACATTTAGTTTATATTAGAAATCAGTTTTAGTAATTTGTTAATAACTAACTAGAATTAAGCATGTTATTTAAATTAAAATTAAAAGTTTCAATCAGATAAAATGTTTCAAAATCAAGCCACAGATTTCCAGTTTCAATATCCAATGCTGATACTGGCTGATATCAACACTTTAAGATCAATACTGATTTTTTTGGTTGTGTATTTGTCTCTTTAATCCGATTTTCAGTTCGGTAGACTATCATATACAGCATTCAGGTTATGAACTTCTTTTATTGGTTTGTCATATGCATTTCGGACTCAATTGTAATTTAAGTCCCTCTTCAGTACAAACTCAGATTCTGTTTTCTAAAAACCTCAGTGTATAATTGGTAACGTTACAGTATCGATACTTTAAAACTATTAATGATACCACTGGTATCAATAATTTTGTGGTATCAGGACATCCATAGTTATAAACCAAACACACTAAAATAAAGTGAAAAAAAGCATATTGAAAAGACGAGTGTAATGCAAGAGATACTTTCACAGCAAGAGATAACTTGGGCTTGCAACAGATGATGATTGTGCAGTGAGTACATTTTTCATTGTGCATGCAGTTCAGTTGTAGATCATTCAAACTGAAATGTTATAAGTATCAAGGAATCTGTACTGTTATTTAAAATAATGAACTAAAAGATAGATAGATAAAATAGAGCAAAACTTCTTTTTATCCAGCGCTTGATTATCTTTCGGTCTCTGTTAACTGTTAATGGACAATTGGTTCATTCTAATAACTTACTTCACACAATAGTATTAGTTTGCAGAACAAGTTGCTTCCTTGTTATTTCTCCTTATTTGGCTACTAGTTCTTCATCATGTAAAACAATGAAAAACTAGCTGTAAAAGTGAATAAATTGAAAATAGATGCAAAACCATAATTAGCCATAATAATGCTGAAAGTATTGCTGTCAAAATGTAGTGAATAGTTCAAAATATAGGAAGAAGCATTAAATTTAAACATTGTTTCAGTGAAAACAAGAAATATGTAGAAACAAAAACACATTACAGTAGAGCGTCATTTATCCAAAATGTCGGTTAACTGAAAGCATTCCAGTCAGCAAATTTAAATTTTTGCTAGTGCTGTGGCACTGCAATCTTTGGCTATATCTTGGGCTACTCCAATATTTTTTTTGTTGGTGTGTATGTTTTAGCTGGCAGCACTGGCACTTTTGTGTAGTGTTTTTCTGAGGAAAGTTTATGACGAAAGTACTGCAGTGCACATGCGCAGTATGCAAAACATCACTCTTTTCGTTGAGTTTTAAAATTGGCTTGAAGGTTTCCACGTGCGATGATTTGAAAGGTAAATGAATCAAAAGAAAGTGTTCGATTTTCAACGTCCAGCTTGGTATTTATCAAAAAAAAGCCTGAGGAAGAGCCTAGAAGGGGCGTCAAAAACATTAGCTGAAGTATTATACATACACTCCGGTTACGAGGTTCAAAGTAAGAGTTATTTTTAGTACATTCCGGTGTGTGGAGAAGAGTAAATTTTCTGAGGACTGTGTGTCATGCTGAATTGAGCGTTTTTGATACTAGATTAACTTCTAAAGTATATATTTTTTTGGTTTTTATATTTTTCAATATATTTATTTTGTTTGTAAAAAATAAAGAAACAATTTTTAACGATACAATAGCCACAATTATTATTTTAAAAAGTTTACGTTAGGCTTAACATTGACAAAAATTCGACACGAAGCGACACTCAATCAAGAAAAATTTCAACATGGGATAGGTTAATATATTTTTTCGTACATAATTGGTTATCCGAAAAATAAGTTATCCGAACGACCTCAGTCCCCAATTGATTCGGATAAATGACGCTCTATTGTACTTACTTTTCAAAAATAAGCTCAAAAAACATCATTTAGTTTTTGTTCTACATGCCGTATATATATTTCCAACATAAATACACAATGATATGCATATGCTTAGTTAATTGAAGTTTCCCAAAAGTTATTTATGATTATCTTTTCATTTCTCTGTCAAGATCATTGAGTAATTGAGGTTTTATTGTAATTGTGCTATTAAGAAATAATATTTAGAAATTTTGACAAATTCTTGAAATTTTAAATGTTATCTATTTTAATATAATTATGAAAATTATTCTTTAATACTGTTGTCAAAATCTTTTGGAATAGTTGTTGGTTTATCTTAGATTTAATTGATTTTTT
>NW_019385824.1:97044-121547 GCF_000671375.1 Centruroides sculpturatus | reverse complement strand
ATCTGATAAAGATTTAGTGGACAGAAGAACACTCCCCGGGGTATATAAAATTCCAGTTTCGGACTCAAGGCGACGAAGTAAATTAATATATGTAGGGGCAACAGGAAGAAGTATCAAAGACAGGTTAGCAGAACATCAAGCAAATATAAGAAAAAAACAACCTTGCACTGCGCTAGCCACCTACGTTCTAGCGGACCAGCAAGACGTCAATGTTGAATGGGACCAAGCAAGACTAATGCAGATAGTTCGAGACAGGAGACACCGACATTACGCGGAAGCCTGGCAGATTTGTAAGGCAAAGCATAAAGGCCTTGCAATCAACTTCCGGGAATCGACTAAAATATCAGCAGCATGGTCCTCTAGCTTAATATAAAATTAATAATTGAAGAAAATAGTGAATATGTATCTCAAATTATATTTTTTGAACGATGTAGGGAGATGGCATCTTTAAGTATTTATATTTAGATAGTTACGTAATCTTTTTTTATATTTCCGGTTACAATGACGTCATGTACAACGGATTATAAGCGAGTTCGAAAGATTTAAAAAACAGATATTTGTACTAAGCGTTCGATTTACGATTATGTCGTTTATTTTTGTTACTTAGTTAATTTTATTTTCTTGAGAAAGGTCTTTTAATAAGATCGAAAACGTTTGAAAGTTGTTATAATAAAGCGTCGGCTGCAAGAAAAGGTGTTTTAGTAAGTGTTTTGAGATTACAATATGCAGTCTAGAAAGAATTATCTGATGGTCCATAAAACAAAGACAAGTGTAAATACCAAAATGAATTTATTACCAAAAGTTAGGTACAAACAAAACTGGTTATTTTTTGACATAATCACTGTGAAGATTGAGGCATTTGTCATATCTGTGGATGAGCTTTTCCATCCTCTCTTCATAGAATGTTGCCGCCAGTGAATTGAGATGGCCTTAACGATGTTGTTTTGAAGATCATCATTAGTCTCAAACGTATGCCCTCCTAGCCATGTTTTCAGTTCAGGAAAGAGGTGGTCTTCGCACATTAAAAAGTTCCAAGCTGGGTGGAAGTCTGAAAGGTGAAAGTCTTTACCACCTTTAAACACCCAGCATATAGCCCCAATTTAGCTCCAAGAGACTACTGCCTCTTTCCTGAACAGAAAAAGTGGCTAGGAAGGAGGGCAGAGGTTTGAGACTAATGACGATCTTCAAAACAACATTAGGGCCCATCTTAAGTCATTGGTGATAACATTCTATGACAAGGGGATGGAAAAGCTCATCCACAGATATGACAAATGCCTCAATCTTCATTGTGATTAAGTCAAAAAGTAACCATGTTTGTACCTAACTTTTGGTAATAAATTCATTTTGTTATTTATACTTGTTTGTTTTATGGACCATTGGAGGGTGAAAAAAACAGCATGCATGCACACATACATACATATCTGCATACATGTACTGTACAGTACATTAAAAAATTTTAATATACAGATAACACTGGACAACAATGATTTTGTTTCAGGCTCAAAATTAGCATACAGTCGACCCCCCCTATAATTACGGTCCNATATATATTTTAAAAAATATATATATTTGTCATAACATGAACACTGAATTCAATAAAAATGAATTCAAGTTATACTAATTTATTTAAAGAAAAATAAAAAATTAATATGAGGCTTTTTGACAGTGTGGTCTACCATCAATCTCACATGGTGTAGACTCATCATCTTACAGTCAAAGATAGGGTTTACTCGCTGTCCTCATGTTTTGTCAGGATGAAACTATGGGAATAGAGGTAGCAGACACAGATACTTACACAGTTTGACAAATGAACTCACATTCATTGTAATAAAGCATGCTTACACTAGCCAATCATTTTGAAGTGGTTCAAGAGTAGAAGGAAATAAGTGTCAGAACTCTTAAGTTCAGTCCACCACAGTGAGGAATGAAGATGAACAGAAAAGTCCTATTTACTCTGTTGGTTCTTCCTTCTGAGATGGTTATTGTTCTGACATTTTGGTCTTCTTGCAGAGTGAGAAAGACCACACTGAGATCTTCAGTTCCTTTTTGTGAGAAGACTGGATTCCTTCTGGGTTTGTTCACCAGGCTCAAAGGACTCTGTGTCATTGAAAACATGGATTTTATGCAATTTGGGGACAAATTCCAAGTTTGGATTAATCACAGTCCATCACTTCTCCCCTTCTGATTGGTCCCTAACCTGTTGCTAGGAGCCAAATTTGGATTGCGGAGGTGGTGACTATCCCCTTTTACCTCAGTATGAATCTGCTCTTCTCGAAAGGTTTGGTTGTGTTTCCTCAAATGATTGCCCATAAATTAGAGAAAATTGATTTTTCTCTCCACTTTCAAAGAGGGTGCAGCTTTGTCCACAAGCTCCACAGAGAAATATTTACTTTTTCAATTCCAACTGGCTATTAGGTAACAAGCAAAGTTTTACAATCAATGTCAATTCTCTCTTCTCATGCAAACATCAAATGGGAAATGTGATAATTAAGTTTTACAACACCAAATTCTTTTGTTTTGATTTTTTCAACTTTGGTGAAGAATATATCACCTAAATATTGACATGAGTTAGGCAGTTACATCCCACTGTTGGTTGAGGTCTCACAATACTTAATACTGAATGAAGTATTTTTGTGTTAGTATTTTATTTTTTAAACATTTTTAATAATAATTAAAATCACATTTTATAAAATTTTACATATTTTTCATTTTTTTGTGTGTGTGTATTTATAAAAGAAAATTAAATATTTTTGTTAAGTGTGTCTAATTTTTCTATTTAATGTTTCTGTGTTTCTAATTTTTCCATTTAATGTTTAATGTTTCCATTTAATGTTTTTCATTTAATGTTTCATTAATTATTCAAGATATTCATTTAGTGCATTATATTTAATTTAAGTAACAAAGAAAGGGCTTTTCATATAATTATCATTTTAATTAAATTTTTTAATAGAAATAATATAATATCTTAATTTTATATTTTTCTATATTACATAATTATTTTTATTTAAATTATAGCAAACGTATCATAAGCATGGCTCCTTCAGCTTTTCCAACTAATAATGATAATCCAGGATTGGGTCAAGTGTCATGTCCTCACTGTCAAAGTGTCTTTATGGTAATGACGATTTTATTATAATTTTGTTATTATGTTTGGTTTAAACATAAATACAGCTAATAATCTTGCTGAATTCGTAAGAAATTTCCTACAAAATGGGTCTGTAACTATGAAAAATTATGACATTTTGAAATTTTTTTTATAAAAAAAACATCAAAATTTAGGTTTTTTGCTAATCCATTTTGTTTTGAATGTTTCCAACAATTTAGTTTATCTAAAATTACATACCGTTTTAAAACTTAAAAACAAAAATTTGAATACATCAAAAATATCAGAATGTCATTAAATACAAACATTTGAATTTCTGATTTTTGTTTTAATGACATTCTGATATTTATTAAAGAGTGTGTGTATGTGTGGATAATGCAGATACAAAAATAATTGGAACAGAATATAACAAATATTAGAAGTTAGTGGGCATATCCAGATACTCCACTTGTAAAAGATAAACCGAACATTACTGCAGACAACAACAATATACAGTCTGAATTATGTATGTATATCTGGAATGTATGCACAAATATCGTTAATATTGTGGAAATTACTAATATACAGACATGTTCTTCATTATATTTCAGAATTTTTACCATTACAATAACTACACAAAATTTCCTATGCATTAGATCAGTGTTTTTCAACCTGTGGGTCGCGATCCCCCTGGGGGTCGCGGGTAAAAGAAAAAGACAGTGTTTGTAGGTCCTACACTACAATAAAAATAACTACAATCTCAGTGAGAAGGCTGTGCCTGTTTATTTTACAGTACAATTGGTTTTTTTGATTGATATTTAAGTTTCAACAGAAAGAAACTTAAATAGGTAGTTTTTAAAATCACTGACATAGCTGTAATTACTAATGTGAGGACCCAAACAGGGGTCGATTGAGAGGTCCGAATTATGGGTGTCGATTTAAAATAAAAAGCTCCTTTTCAGATGCTAAGGAAACGGATTAGGTGTCTCGATTAAACAATGCAATTGTTTTTTTTTGTAAATTTGTTAAACAATGGAAACGGATAAATTCGAGGAAAATGCGACGAGAGAGAGGAATCATATTCAGTCGCAACGTTGACCTCTCCCGCGCCCTTCATTAGGTTTCAAATTGTCACTAGGTGACTATGAGAGACCAATGGAGAGGCGACGACGGTTAAGAAATCTATAAAATCGCACGACTCAAGGGACAAAGGTTCTTGGTTCGTGGTTCTTGGTGCTCCTCTCCAGGATTTTTGTGATCCTACTTATCAACAGCGACTGATTCGTTAACTCCTGTGACTTACTGTCGCTCTCCCATGACGTCTTAATTTGCACGGATTTGCCTTTCACCAGAGACTTTCGCCGAAGCTGTGCCGCACGCCCCGGGGCCGTCGATCTCAACGTACGACATTGAAGGACCAAACGGAGAAAATCGGACACTTGAAGGAACTTTTAATTTGTTCCCCGAGCTGTGTTACGTTGAAAATTTGAAGAACGTTGTAAGAATTTTTTGTAATATAATAAACGGGTTAAAGATGGTAAACCTGTCTCAGAAAGTTATTCTGCGCCCACACGACAGAAAGAACCGCTCGGCTATCGAAAAAACCTCACCCTAATCGGCTGACCTCACACTAATATGGCCCTGGGGGGTCGCCAGAATTTTTTAACTTGTAAAGGGGTCACTTATTCAAGAAGGTTGAAAAACACTGCATTAGATTATCCATAATTTCCAGCTGTTACATTTAAAAATTAATTTAAATATTAGCAATAAAGAATTTGTCCAAACTATAATGAAAAAATATTTTAAATTGAAAAATAGCCTAATTTAAAATCTGTTAAAAAAGTAATCTGGTACTTTTCAAATTGATATCTATTTATCTTATCTATTAGTTAATGGCTAATATATAAAAGTAATCTCCATTTAGAAATATTGAGTAAATGAATGATAGACACTTGTACAAATTACAAAAATTTATTATTGTCAAAAACATGTAATGAATTTTAACCTAATGAAGTCTGAAACAGTCAAGTTTAGGATGCTGCATATGAATCTTCAAATGTTAACAAAATTTGAGTAAGGCTAAATATACGTTGAATTTTGGAGCCATTGCAAAAATTAATTTCTCTAACTATTAAAATTACCAAGGTTGAACCAAAATAGTCAAATGTCAGATATATATATGAGAGCATTTTTTTTTCAACATCTGATGGTCCCAAAACACTTACTAAAACACCTTTTCTTGCAGCCGACGCTTTATTATAACAACTTTCAAACGTTTTCGATCTTATTAAAAGACCTTTCTCAAGAAAATAAAATTAACTAAGTAACAAAATAAACACCACAATCGTAAATCGAACGCTTAGTACGAATAACTGTTTTTCTTTATTATAACAACTTTCAAACGTTTTCGGTCTTGTTAAAAGACCTTTCTCAAGAAAATAAAATTAACTAAGTAACAAAATAAACACCACAATCGTAAATCGAACGCTTAGTACGAATAACTGTTTTTCTTTATTATAACAACTTTCAAACGTTTTCGGTCTTGTTAAAAGACCTTTCTCAAGAAAATAAAATTAACTAAGTAACAAAATAAACACCACAATCGTAAATCGAACGCTTAGTACGAATAACTGTTTTTCTTTATTATAACAACTTTCAAACGTTTTCGGTCTTGTTAAAAGACCTTTCTCAAGAAAATAAAATTAACTAAGTAACAAAATAAACACCACAATCGTAAATCGAACGCTTAGTACGAATAACTGTTTTTCTTTATTATAACAACTTTCAAACGTTTTCGGTCTTGTTAAAAGACCTTTCTCAAGAAAATAAAATTAACTAAGTAACAAAATAAACACCACAATCGTAAATCGAACGCTTAGTACGAATAACTGTTTTTCTTTATTATAACAACTTTCAAACGTTTTCGGTCTTGTTAAAAGACCTTTCTCAAGAAAATAAAATTAACTAAGTAACAAAATAAACACCACAATCGTAAATCGAACGCTTAGTACGAATAACTGTTTTTCTTTATTATAACAACTTTCAAACGTTTTCGGTCTTGTTAAAAGACCTTTCTCAAGAAAATAAAATTAACTAAGTAACAAAATAAACACCACAATCGTAAATCGAACGCTTAGTACGAATAACTGTTTTTCTTTATTATAACAACTTTCAAACGTTTTCGGTCTTGTTAAAAGACCTTTCTCAAGAAAATAAAATTAACTAAGTAACAAAATAAACACCACAATCGTAAATCGAACGCTTAGTACGAATAACTGTTTTTCTTTATTATAACAACTTTCAAACGTTTTCGGTCTTGTTAAAAGACCTTTCTCAAGAAAATAAAATTAACTAAGTAACAAAATAAACACCACAATCGTAAATCGAACGCTTAGTACGAATAACTGTTTTTCTTTATTATAACAACTTTCAAACGTTTTCGGTCTTGTTAAAAGACCTTTCTCAAGAAAATAAAATTAACTAAGTAACAAAATAAACACCACAATCGTAAATCGAACGCTTAGTACGAATAACTGTTTTTCTTTATTATAACAACTTTCAAACGTTTTCGGTCTTGTTAAAAGACCTTTCTCAAGAAAATAAAATTAACTAAGTAACAAAATAAACACCACAATCGTAAATCGAACGCTTAGTACGAATAACTGTTTTTCTTTATTATAACAACTTTCAAACGTTTTCGGTCTTGTTAAAAGACCTTTCTCAAGAAAATAAAATTAACTAAGTAACAAAATAAACACCACAATCGTAAATCGAACGCTTAGTACGAATAACTGTTTTTCTTTATTATAACAACTTTCAAACGTTTTCGGTCTTGTTAAAAGACCTTTCTCAAGAAAATAAAATTAACTAAGTAACAAAATAAACACCACAATCGTAAATCGAACGCTTAGTACGAATAACTGTTTTTCTTTATTATAACAACTTTCAAACGTTTTCGGTCTTGTTAAAAGACCTTTCTCAAGAAAATAAAATTAACTAAGTAACAAAATAAACACCACAATCGTAAATCGAACGCTTAGTACGAATAACTGTTTTTCTTTATTATAACAACTTTCAAACGTTTTCGGTCTTGTTAAAAGACCTTTCTCAAGAAAATAAAATTAACTAAGTAACAAAATAAACACCACAATCGTAAATCGAACGCTTAGTACGAATAACTGTTTTTCTTTATTATAACAACTTTCAAACGTTTTCGGTCTTGTTAAAAGACCTTTCTCAAGAAAATAAAATTAACTAAGTAACAAAATAAACACCACAATCGTAAATCGAACGCTTAGTACGAATAACTGTTTTTCTTTATTATAACAACTTTCAAACGTTTTCGGTCTTGTTAAAAGACCTTTCTCAAGAAAATAAAATTAACTAAGTAACAAAATAAACACCACAATCGTAAATCGAACGCTTAGTACGAATAACTGTTTTTCTTTATTATAACAACTTTCAAACGTTTTCGGTCTTGTTAAAAGACCTTTCTCAAGAAAATAAAATTAACTAAGTAACAAAATAAACACCACAATCGTAAATCGAACGCTTAGTACGAATAACTGTTTTTCTTTATTATAACAACTTTCAAACGTTTTCGGTCTTGTTAAAAGACCTTTCTCAAGAAAATAAAATTAACTAAGTAACAAAATAAACACCACAATCGTAAATCGAACGCTTAGTACGAATAACTGTTTTTCTTTATTATAACAACTTTCAAACGTTTTCGGTCTTGTTAAAAGACCTTTCTCAAGAAAATAAAATTAACTAAGTAACAAAATAAACACCACAATCGTAAATCGAACGCTTAGTACGAATAACTGTTTTTCTTTATTATAACAACTTTCAAACGTTTTCGGTCTTGTTAAAAGACCTTTCTCAAGAAAATAAAATTAACTAAGTAACAAAATAAACACCACAATCGTAAATCGAACGCTTAGTACGAATAACTGTTTTTCTTTATTATAACAACTTTCAAACGTTTTCGGTCTTGTTAAAAGACCTTTCTCAAGAAAATAAAATTAACTAAGTAACAAAATAAACACCACAATCGTAAATCGAACGCTTAGTACGAATAACTGTTTTTCTTTATTATAACAACTTTCAAACGTTTTCGGTCTTGTTAAAAGACCTTTCTCAAGAAAATAAAATTAACTAAGTAACAAAATAAACACCACAATCGTAAATCGAACGCTTAGTACGAATAACTGTTTTTCTTTATTATAACAACTTTCAAACGTTTTCGGTCTTGTTAAAAGACCTTTCTCAAGAAAATAAAATTAACTAAGTAACAAAATAAACACCACAATCGTAAATCGAACGCTTAGTACGAATAACTGTTTTTCTTTATTATAACAACTTTCAAACGTTTTCGGTCTTGTTAAAAGACCTTTCTCAAGAAAATAAAATTAACTAAGTAACAAAATAAACACCACAATCGTAAATCGAACGCTTAGTACGAATAACTGTTTTTCTTTATTATAACAACTTTCAAACGTTTTCGGTCTTGTTAAAAGACCTTTCTCAAGAAAATAAAATTAACTAAGTAACAAAATAAACACCACAATCGTAAATCGAACGCTTAGTACGAATAACTGTTTTTCTTTATTATAACAACTTTCAAACGTTTTCGGTCTTGTTAAAAGACCTTTCTCAAGAAAATAAAATTAACTAAGTAACAAAATAAACACCACAATCGTAAATCGAACGCTTAGTACGAATAACTGTTTTTCTTTATTATAACAACTTTCAAACGTTTTCGGTCTTGTTAAAAGACCTTTCTCAAGAAAATAAAATTAACTAAGTAACAAAATAAACACCACAATCGTAAATCGAACGCTTAGTACGAATAACTGTTTTTCTTTATTATAACAACTTTCAAACGTTTTCGGTCTTGTTAAAAGACCTTTCTCAAGAAAATAAAATTAACTAAGTAACAAAATAAACACCACAATCGTAAATCGAACGCTTAGTACGAATAACTGTTTTTCTTTATTATAACAACTTTCAAACGTTTTCGGTCTTGTTAAAANGAGCTGTTCCGCGACGAAAACAATGTTGAGCAATGGCAATGTCGAATGGTGACACTCGGTAAGTAATCCTACAATTTTTTGTTTATAGCGTAGTTTATACGGATTATTCCCAAAAAATATATACGTATTTTGGAAATGTTGAGTCGGATTAGTCTAGAATCGATTAATTTTATGGAAGAAAATCTTTCAAACAGCCGTAGTCCGTAAACTTGACACGTGTCGGGTTGTGATTGGAAGGATTCGTAAGAAATCGGATTCCTAAAGAATGGAATGTATCTCTATCTTATAGGGGGGTCGACTGTATTCTTATGTATTTTCAGCTGCTGAATTCAAAAACCACTATAAAAATGACCTATTAGCTCTTGCTTTGGAACAGCAGTTCCCAACTAGTGGTCCTCAAGAGCTGAAATATGGTCCACGAAAGATTTAAAACTTTTATTCATTTTAAATTATAATTTAAAATGATTGAAGTAATCTAAATAATACAAAATATATGAGAAAGGTTTTATAGTAAAATTTGTAAAAAAATGTTTCATTACAAAATAGTGCATCTTCAATTATTTCAAATTTTTGTTGGCATTTTTCCTGTAAAACTCCTCAGATCAGCATATAATAAAACTTCACTCTATTACAGAATATATATTTATGCAAACATGACAGCCTTCCTTGACTCAATCAATTATGCTGAGCACAAGTGGAAAATCTAAAAGTCATCACTGTATTCTTAGGAATGCAACTGGGGTACACTAAATACTGTTGCTTTTTATGTATGTGGGACAGTAGGGATAAGAAATCACATTACATTCAAGAGGACTGGCCTGCAAGAAATCTTGACTCTACTGGAAAAATATCGTTGCTGAGCCTCTCATGAACCCAAAAGATGTTCTTCTTCCACCCTTCATATCAAGCTGGGTTTTATGAAAACTTGTCAAAGGTATGAACCAGAAAGGACAGGCATTTAAGTACTTAAGAGACAAATTTCCTAGATTGAGTGATGCAAAGGTTAAGAAAGATATTTTTGTTGGGCCATAAATTTGAAAACTTGTAAAGGATCCCGCATTTGACCAAGTTTTGGAGGGAAAAGAAAAGGGCCTTAAAAGAGAATAATTTGTGGATTATTAGACAACAAAAGAGATAATAACTACACTCAGTTGATGACAATACTTCTGGAAAAATAGCATCAACTCGGATGCAACAGTCCCTCAAAATCCATTTTCTCCATTTCCACCTAGACTTTTTCCCTCCTAGTTGCGGAGCTGTCAGTGATGAACATGGGGAAAGATTCCACCAGGATATTTCTGTATTGGAACAAAGATATCAGGGCCATTGGAATGAAGCAATACTTGCGGATTACTGCTGGTCTGTGTGTAGGGATGCACCAGAACTCACTTACAAGGGGCAAGCCAAAAGAAAACGATCTCATGAAGTCACCACGTGATTCTCTTCACACCGAACCACCTGCCAGGTATTCTTCTATTAATTTAGAACTCTTAGAATGTTACTGTAATTTTAAAAAAATTCAAAAGCACTTTCAATGTTGTTAGCATATGTAATTAAAATGTATCATTTTCTCTTATGCAGTTAAAATCACCTATTGTATACCACAGAAACTAGAGCTAATAAAATTTTTTTTTTGTCATATTCAATTTTCTCACCCCAAAATTAGTAAGATTTCACTCATGAAATAAAGGAAACATTCAAAAACAATTTTTTTTTGTTGTCCAGTGTAATAAGGGAGTTGCACTAAAAATCTGCACATAGTTTGAACTAATGTTGCACTGAGATGTTTAGACATAACAATTAGAAAATTAGTAAGCAAAGACAACATGCATTTGCATAAGAAATTTCATGTTTATAGATTGTGCTGTGTTCATGGTGTGAGAGTTCAATGATATACAATTTGATAGCTCAGATTTATAACACTAATACTAGTACTCTAGTAAATTGGATTCTCAGTGTTGTGAAACATTTCACAATTGGTCATCAAACTGTTTGATGTAGGAAAAAGACTGAAGAATGACCAAACATTGAGTATAACTCCAGGATTCGGCAGAATCACTAAAAAGATTCCTGTGAAAAGAGACTTTTGTTGGCCATTTCAAGAAAAGAAAAAATGGACAAAATTGAGTATAAAACTTGCATGAAAAGAAGAAATTTTTATACTTTTGAGCACGAAAAATTTTGAAATAAGTTTATATAGAATATTATTGGTAAGATGGTGTTCCAAAATCAGCAGATAAACAACTACAGTTACAAAATGGAAAGACTGAAAATCATGGCCACAAAGATGCCAGAAAATCTAATTTGTTATATTATGACAATGAATCTTATTTTACACTTAAAAATTCAGCTAAAACTGAATTATACACAGAAAATAAAGAAAATATGAACTATTAATAAATTTTGAAATAATTGTCTGCATATCAATCAGCAAGAAAAGTCAGTCAGAATGTTATTTTGTACCCTCATATTTTCTCTGGATGTCAAAATATACTTGACTGAATGTATTGAATTTAAATTGAAGCCATTAAATTGTTTTCGTCAATACAAAAATAACCTAATGGTAATTATAGCATGTGGCATGACAGTGTATCATAAAACTGGACAACCATTATTACCACAAAACTTGAAAATTTGAATATTAGTTATGTAAAGAGAGAAGGAAATCCACCCAGTGTGCTCCAATTATGGCCTATAGAAAGATTTTGAGTTCATCTGAAACAAAAAATTTATCAAAATACATGGTTACAAAGCCACTCTCCACACACTAAACTTTGATTGGAAAAAATTATTGAGTTTGATGGAAATTATTTTTTAAGCTTTTCACTAACAACAAATGTAAAATTGCTGCTGCTGCTACAGATCTTCTGCTATGAGAAACTTAATTGAGATATTAAATAAGATTGTTTTCTCTTTATTTAACTCAAATAGCTAGGGATGAATAAAAATATTAGAATTATGAATCATTCCTATAGTCTATCTTTAATCATAATTGAATAAATTGATAATCATATGGATCTCATTTTTATGTTTTCCTTTTTAGAATATTCATATAATATTAAAGTTCTTTAAAACAAAACATCTGCAATTATACCAAACAAGTAAATAGTTTAGTTACTATTTCAAGAATATTTTAAGCAAAAAATATATTATGTATGCCACATCAAGTTTTCAGCTCAAAATTTTGGTTTAATCTATACCCATAATTTAAGTCAATCCACAAATTTATGGTAGGATGTTGATATGCTACTACAGGTCATATCCATATTTTAGTTCTAGCCTATGATGAAAGCATATAAGACCATGCCACTTTATCAAAACACTAACCATCAATTCTGGAATGTGTTTTATGCCTGTAGTGCCCATAAGCCTCTAACCAGGATGAACTGTAACAATAATTATTAAATAAACTGAACTGCTTGCTTACTGAATGAAATCTTTTATGATATATTCACTGAGAATTTGGGAGAATAAATACATAATTTCTGTTGTAGACATCTCAAATTCTGTCATCTGGTATCCATAAACCAATTGCATTTGATCATTTTCTGATCAGAAAGCATTCTCAGGACAGAAGTTATCAAACAGCTTGTTGAAACTGTACAACAAAATCCATATTTATAGCATAAATCTGTACACAAGTAAAAAGATTTAAAAAATATAAAGTGCATGGACATAGAAGACAAAGCATTATCTCAATTAATTTCTTTTATTATGGTTAAGATTTTACTGGTTAGTTTTGAAATGTAATTTTCATTAAATTTTGATTGCTTCTCTCATAATTTCCCAACAGCATGTTTTCATTGGTTGAACAGACTGACATACAATGTAGTAGATATTTAGATGGGAACATGATTGATGACTACATAGACTGACAGTAACAGAACATAACTCTATTGGGAACTGAGAGTTTCTCCTTTTTTAATTTCCAACAAAGGGAGATCAGTTGAGTTCAATGTTGTTTTGCATTAAGTGTCTATGGTTATTCAGATGTATAAAGATTTCCAAAAATGCATCAGATACTAGTGATAGATCTAAACTGCCCATTAATGATTCTATTGAAGTTTCCGCATCTGTTATTTGGAAGGAAAACATAATCATAATTCAACTTATCTTTGTTGGGGAATTCAAAATTGTCTGTTAATGGGAGATATCCGTTTAGAAGTTTCTCTGTATTTGTTTACTGTTAGTTGTTTTTTTTTATCTCTGAAAAAAAGATTTTTTTGGAGATGAAAAGTTTAGAGTTGTCTTAAAAAGATTATAAATAAACAAATATATTTTATTTCATCTACATTATGAAGTGCCAAGCAAAATTTTCTAACATAGATGAAATAAAAATAAAAAAACAAACATTTCATTTAAGAAATTTTTTTTAGTCATTTGTATATCCTATTATTCAAATATAATGTGTTCCTGAAAGCAATTTGTATATCATTAAGCTTTCTTTCGTTATATTTTTATGCGAAAAATTGTAAATAGTTCCCAGTCCCTCTGAATTCTCCCAATTAATTTCTTCAACTAATGCCTAAAATAGCACAAACATCTATTTGTCTAACAACCCAAGATTTTTAACATAATATTAAACAAAATGAACCTTTAGTTGTCATATCCTTTAATGATCTTGTTGATATTTTTTCATATTTGTAAGCAGTAATGCAATGAATAAGTTTATATATTACCCCTTATTAGGAATTGTATATTAACTGCATTTTCTATTAATATGCACTAGAAAGCAATGAAAATGTACAGCATTATTACAACATTTTATATTAAAATATTACTGTACAGAAGCAAAGCAATGAAAATAAATGAACAAAATAGTGAATCTGTTGTAATGAACAATTAAGAATAAGCTTTTTAGATTACATTGAAATTTTGAAATAAAAACACAATCACATTAGAACTCAAGCACAAACACTAGACAAACTGATAAACAGATGCTGGAAATGGATTTATGCCTCCTTCCCACTAACATTTGAATTTTTTTCACAAATGCATTTAAAATAAATTTATAAATACTGGTATTGTGAGAATTTAAATACTGAGATATGGCTGTATTTATTTTGCACATGATATATGTGTGTTTTCTTTATAACTGTATATTTATATAATAACAAAATCATAAATTTATTTAAAATTTTTCCTTTCTTTAGATAAATACTACCGAGTTCAAAAAGGTGATGAGGTGTGTATATTGTAGGAGACGGTAAGTTGAAATTTTAATGTCACTCAGTCATATTTTGATCTTTCTTAACATAAAATATTTATTCAGGAAATTAAACTCTTTTTAAAATCTGATATAATCAGTTTAATATTTTTGACTTGATATTTTTCCAAATATTTTGGTTTAGATTTTATTTTTATAACATAAAAACGTTTAAGACAAAGAAGTTGCATGACTGAAATTTATAAATAATTTTTACTGTTCAAACATGCTAGTCAGTTTGTTCTTGCATCTATATAAATGATAATGTTTTATCATGAATCATTAGTTGTCTTGAAATACAGATGGAAGAAAATGATCGAATCAAAAATTTAATTTGTTTCTGTATGTAAATGCCAGATTCCTTTCAACAAATAATTAACTATTACTCTGTTAATTAAATTATTATTATAAGAGATAGTTAGTTAGCTAGAACAGATTATAGTTAAACATTTAAAAATTTCTAACAATATAGATTAATATTTAATTTCTAAAATAATTGGTATCTAAATTATAAATATATTCAGTAAAACTTCATTTTAAATTATTTAAAACATATTATTGTATATAAATTCAAATTTTGTTTTTAGTGATGTTGTGTATATGTGTAATTTTTAGATGAATTTAAATATTTATATTATATTTTATGACATTTCAGTGTCACATTTTCTTCTCATTATATAAAACACAGAAGAAACTTATGCATGATTCTTACATTATTGTTCTTGATAAGTGGAATATTTACTTTAGTAAGTAAAAGTATTTTAAGAAACATTTATCTATATTTAGAAACAAAAAGGCAGTATTTTAAGATATTCCAGCAATTATGATTTATATAATTTTATTTTTAGAAATTTATTTTATATTACTTTTATTTATAAGTTTTTAAGGCTTTAATGATGAATTTCATATAATTATATATAAGATTAACAAGTTTTTAAATATAAAGTCATACAATTTATCCTGAAAATATTTTTTTCCAGGTTTATACAGTTCATAAGGTGTTGCATAAACCAGCTATCATTGCAGCATATATTGGTAACTTATTCTATTTATTTATTAAGGATTATAATTTTAAAATTATAAATAATAACTAACATTTATTATTTATAATATTAATATATTGTAATTTTTAACAAATAAGAAAATGTCATAAAATAATATATTTTTAAATATTTACAAAATGTGTTTACTTAATTAGCTTTTGAAATCAAATAAGGTCTTCCATTATACTATTTTTTAAATATTATATGCCACTTAAAAATGCACATAATCTTATGCCTGAAGTTTGAAGGTTCACTTTCTATGTTGTTTGATGGTTATTTAATATTCATTCTTACATAATAATTACACCAAACTACACCTTCATCCAGTAAAGAACAAAAACAATTGGCTCGGAGTGGGACTTGAACCCGTAACTACCAGTTGGTAGCACATCCACACACAGTAAGTGGCAGTTGTGGCTTCGAGTTTGTTCTTTACTGGATTAAAGGTGTAGTCTGGTGTTTTTAATACTAAAAACATCCAGTGTTTAAAGTATGGTTTACATAATAATTGCAATTGTACAATGCAATAAACCTTTAATGTAGGAAAATCTCATTGCTGATTACGCAGTTAAAGATGTAAATGATATTCCAGGAAGTTACTGTAATAAATAGATCTATTAGTCTGAGTAAGAATTTTATGTATAAGAAGAGTTTGTATTTGTACATTATAAAGAACAAAATACTCAATTGATTCTCTTCTGTTAATATTTTAATTTCAGTGATCTTTGGTTAGTTAAATGATTATCATCATCAAACTAGATAAAAATCCATACTTCACTATTGTGGGGATACTACTTGGTGTGGATGGTGTTGGTGCAAAAAGTTTACAGCTTGAAAAACCTTTCACAAAATTTAAATGTTGGAAGGATATGATTAATTTGGCTAACTTTATTAAATAATATTATTTTATTTTGTTATGTCTTGTGTCAAGATGATGTCAAGTTTGTAAATATTTCNATGGGATAAATTAATATATTTTTTCGTACATGATTTGTTATCCGAGAAATAAGTTATCTGAACCACCCCAGTCCCCAATTGATTCGGATAAACGACGCTCTACTGTAATTACATAAATAAATGCTTATCTGATTGAATTTTACTTTCTTTGAATTCTGTTATGAGTATTATTTTTTCTAAATATCTTTATGAAAATTTTGGAGTCGCGTTAAATTCGGGCTAATACGGTAATATTATTTTATTTTGTTATGACTTGTGTCAAGATGATGTCAAGTTTGTAAATATTTCCCCCCCTGTAATGTACCATTGGTTTACACAATAGATATATGAAGCAGAATGTTAGCAAAGCTTCGTCTATGAGACTTACAGAATTGTTTGTTTTCAAGATCCATTTGATTGATTTTGATTAAACTTTGCCATTTTCTGTTAATTGCAATTCAGAATCCAAAATTGAAAAAAAAAAAAAAAAATGGGGGCCCATGACTTCATTTTTGAGATATAAAGTCATTTCATGAGCGCACGTGACAAAGCAATATTGCACAAATTCCGCGACTTTGTCATGTGATGATGTACAGTTGCTAGTATGTCTTCTGTGGGCTTATACAATCAAGTTTGTTCTCAAAATTTAATGGGCCAAGTTTGGTAAAATTTTGCCATTTTCCATTAATTGAGAGGAGGAATCCAAAAAAGATAATGAGTCCATTTAAATGTAAAAAATCCAGTAATCTTTAACTTTCCAGGCAATATTTAAAATTTTTGTAACAGATGGTGTCATAACATAAAATGCAATGTTTACACTTTTAATTATTATAAAATGGCAAAAAGCTTAATTTTAAGGGTAGGGATGGGTTTTATAAAAAATTGTAGATGCTGATAATGAGTAAAATCGTCATTAAGTCCAACACTACTCAATATATGACACACAACCCCCTTTGTCTTCCCACCCCTTGACCGTAAACCACCAAAATTTAACAGCATCAATCTCTGTAATATACAAACCTTCCTGCAAAATTTCACAAATTTTTGAAAGCACAGGAGTTATTAAGCTTCAAAGAGGGTAAAAAAATCATGCCCTCCCCACATACACATACATTTCAACATTCGTACATACAGAAAAACCCCAAATATTTTTGCATTTCTCAACGTTTCAAGGTCCCGAGTCCAAAAATGTAAAAATCTTGGTAGGGGGGTCATTTTTGACCGATCACCATAGTTTCCTTCTGTTATATATAACAGAGCCATGAAAGTAAATATAGGAGTCTATGTCACTAATACTTTTATATAATGAAAATGAAGTCAATGTCCATGCTCTCTGATGTGACTGAGTGCACCTGATGGAAAATATGCGTGAAAAACGAACAAAACACAAGAACAAAGCAATCAGTGGCAATTGCTGTACATGACTCTGTCGTATCACGATAGAATTGAGGTGGAGCCAGAAAGAAAGAAGCAATCCTTGCACCTGTTAGGCATAGAAGAGGTGATTCTCATACTTCACGGATGCGGACAAGTGAACTTTGCATTTCCTGCCACAAAAGAGGCTATTCTCATACATGCAGGCCATGGGAGACATGATTCTTGCACTGACCAGGTACAGAGAGGTGATCCAAAAACAAAGCAATTGCCATTGATTGCTTTGTTTGTTTTTGGATCACCCCTCTGTACCTGGTCAGTGCAAGAATCATGTCTCCCATGGCCTGCATGTATGAGAATAGCCTCTTTTGTGGCAGGAAATGCAAAGTTCACTTGTCCGCATCCGTGAAGTATGAGAATCACCTCTTCTATGCCTAACAGGTGCAAGGATTGCTTCTTTCTTTCTGGCTCCACCTCAATTCTATCGTGATACGACAGTCACACAATNAGAATCCAAAATTGCAAAAAAAAAAAAATGGGGGCCCATGACTTCATTTTTGAGGTATAAAGTCATTTCATGAGCGCACGTGACAAAGCGATATTGCACAAATTCTGTGACTTTGTCATGTGATGTACAGTTGCTAGTATGTCTTCTGTGGGCTTATACAATCAAGTTTGTTCTCAAAATTCAATGGACCAAGTTTGGTAAAATTTTGCCATTTTCCAACCCCTTAAGCCCATAACCCAAAGGGTTATGGACTTAAACAAACAAAACAATCAATGGCAACTGCTTTATTTTTGGATTACCTCACTGTACCTGGCCAGTGCAAGAATCATGTCTCCCATGGCCTGCATGTATGAGAATAGCCTCTTTTGTGGCAGAAAATGCAAAGTTCACTTGTCCGCATCCGTGAGGTATGAGAATCACCTCTTCTATGCCTAACAGGTGCAAGGATTGCTTCTTTCTTTCTGGCTCCACCTCAATTCTATCGTGATACGACAGTCACACAATGTCCTAGTAATATTTCACTATTATGATGTATGGAAGAAATGTTATCTAAGCTTTTATTGATTCTGTTGAAATTTGGAAGTTTATACACTGCTACATATTTAGATTTGTGAGAAGCATTTGCATAGTCATTGCTGTTTCTTCTAGTCTGTTTTTAAGATTCAAAATTTGGAAAATATCAAGTTTGACAGTAGAATACTAGTTTCACTTCTTAAATATTATAGATAAGTATAAAATTATGTCCTCATTATACAGGTTGTTTGTGTATCTAAGGAAAGATTAGATGATTCTTCCATTTATACAGAATGTTTGAGGTTTTGTTTCCTTAATTCATAAGAAAAATTTTTAAATATTTGTGTATCTTAAAAATTTTAACTTGTTAATAAAAATAATTCATTTGATGGAGAAATCATAAATTAATTTTTCATTTTCAGTAATATTTCACTAATGATAATGCATGCTGTTTCAATTATAAAGAGAAAAATGCAGTTTTTTAGCATTAAAAATTAGTGATGCCATGAATAGTGATTTTGCTGTATACTGAATATTCAGCAACCAAATGTTCGGCAAAATATATGTACATTCTGCAATTGACAGGTTATGACCTGTCTCATTGCGGTGGGTGCGGTAGTAACACCACAGGCGCATTTGTTTTATTTGCAAGTAGATCGTGTCACGACATGCATTATTTGTTCATTGTTACATCAAATTACATTACAAATAGTCCTTATTACTAAAAAATATCAACTTTATATGAAAACTGTTTGCCTAGATCGGATGGCAGACCTTTACAAGTGGTGATCAGCAAACTCAAAACAGTATCCAAGCCTGATAGAATTTGCTAAGATTTATCTATAGTCTCCTGGCAGTAGTGTATATAGTGAGAGGCTATTTTCAGAAGCAGGTATAGTTTGAGGAAAAGTGCAATCGTTTGCTATCAACAAATACTGAAATTGTTTTCATTCATCACAACTTACCACTGATAGATTTTAAGTATTAAATGTAATAATTTGTGATTAAAATAAATACGTTTTTGAGTAATATATGTGTTTTTTTTTTTCATGATTTGGTATTTGGCTGAATGTTGCATACTATTTGGCCAAATACTGAATATTAAAAAAATATCCAAATATTTCTGGCATCTCTATTAAAAATCATTTAATATATATTTTACTGTGTAATATTAGACTTAAAATTATCACCATATTTTTTAAAATTCAATTTTGATCATTTTATATTATATTTTTCTCTTTACAGTTTTATTTGGATTTTTCCTTCTCTGTTCAGTGAGAACAGTCTATTATTACTCTGTAAAACCCCTTCGTTTGGAAACCTTCACAGAATCTACATAGCATCTTTAATGATCGATAACCATTTTTACTCTTCAAAATATTTAGTGAAATTATACTCTGTAAAAACAAATATTGAATTTAACTGAATTAATTTCACTCTATAAATAATCCTTCAACAAAAAATATATATGTATAAATTATTTTTATAATTGTTTTATAAGATTTAAGATTGTATTAATTTGTAATAGTTATAAATAAGAATTTTCTTAAATAAATATTCCAAGTATTTGTTAAAGTGTAATAAAAGGATGAGTCAGATATCTAGTTTCCTTCCAAGTATTTTTGCAGTGTCATCATTAGTATAATTGATTACATTATTGCAGAAAATTGATGTAGATTTGATTCTTAACAGTAAAAAATAAAAGAAAATTGTAATTACCAAGTTTTAATAAAATGACAAAATATGCCATAAAGATATGCATTTTAATAGGCTTTTTTTCAAGAAAAATTAAAGATATTTTAATGATAAATATTAAACAAATATAGTAAATGTGATCAACATTATATGTAATTATCAAATATTTGATATTTGTGTATTCATTTTAACTTTTCTTTTTATTGAAGTATTTCATATGAATTATAAGCTTTTGTAACTAATTATTAGAAGTTTGTAGATTTCTATTAAATTGAATATTTACTGAAATTAAATTTAATATTTAATTAAAACCTATTTAATAATTTAAATCAGAATTTTGTTACTTTATATCAAAGTCAAATTTTTGCTTTTGAATCTTCAGACTTCAGTTTTCTGTAAGATAATTATTGATATTTACAGAATATTTTAATTGTATGAAAACTTGAAAACAACTCCAAATATTGTCTTTCCAGAGGATAATTTTAGTCACACAATAATTATCTTCTGTTATATAATAAGTTGAATGTACCTTTTTATACACAAGACTTCAGAACTTATATTCTTCTAGTTGTCCCATTGCTTTGTTCTTTGTATAGTAATTAGTTATTAAATCAATTTTATTTTGCTTGGATTGATACATACATTCATATGAAACTGATTTTTTGATTAATGGTCAAAAACGATTTATAATTTTAAAGCATGTTTCAATAACACACCTATTTATTATTCAAATACTTTCTACTGATGTTCAATTGTGAGTTTTCTACTTATACTGTTAATACATGTTGTATTTTAGGTATTTGAGCAGAGTGAATGTATACTTAAGTGTTTGACTTCATTTGTATTGCTATATTATCTAACTTTATAACATTGAAAAACATTTTTAATGTCAGTATGGTTTGGTGTAATTATTATTATTAGTGATTTTTAAGCTATAAAGAAACAGCAATCAAATTAACTTGTATTTATTTAGCAATGAATTTTGAGTGATTAAAGCTAAATAGGAAATATAATTTCATATTTTGTTATAAAATTTATATTGTAACAGAATACTTGCTCCTCCTCCTAATTTTTCTTCTTTTTTCCAATAAATAGTTGTTAATTTGTATTTGATATAAAATAAAATTTAAAAGGGAAATTATTGAAATCATTTATTACTATAATATTTTAATCTAAAAAAAAACTTTTATAGAAATTATTATAAATGAGTGCTTAATGTGTATACAAATGTCCCTTTTTATGATGTTGCTATAAGAGTAAAGTTTTAATTTTTGCAGTTAAAAAATGAATTGGATTTATTGATGTATAGAAAGCTGATCAAATATTAAAAAAAAATTTCTAAGCTGCAGTATAACTTGCATGTTTAATATATTAAAGAAAAAATTTTATTAATAAAAATAAACTTATTAATTTGCTCTAATAGATCTTTGATTTCTATATTTATGTGTAAACTTACAATATTTCAGTTTATGACTTCTTTTTTGTTTGAAACTTTATTTTCATGTCAATCTTCATAAAAAAAAAAAATTTTAATACCTGTTTTCAGATCAGATTTTGGGTTTTATATATTTGTACATTCTATTTGATACTCATAACCATGATATTTTAATGTTTAAAGCTTTTATTTTTAGAAAAAGCTTTTTGATTTTCTAAAATGACCATATCTAAGATATAATGTAAAATGATGATCTTTAAAAGAATTTAAAGCAGAGAGGCAATCTATACATATATTAAAAAATATATTATTGGTGTAATTCTTTTTATATAACTATTTATCAAAATGTTATATATATATATGAAATGTACATACATCCAGACTTTAGTGTTATACATTATTAAATATTTTGAGTCTTCAGTTTTGATATTTTGGTTGTGTCATTTCAAAAATATCAGATGACAAAATGCTGAAATATTAGCATTCATACAGGTCGACCAGTGGATAAAACCACTGAACACTTGTAGTTGGAACCCAAAATTTGTTTCTGATCAATGTACTGGTGTTTTTTTCAGGTTTTTGTGTGTGTAAGATCTGAATGGAACAAATTTCTCTTAGAAAGTTCCTGGGAGACACTCCCTTTGCAGTTTGCTCATGTTGCATTGTCTTATTTCATCAAAACAAACAACACTCATTATAACATGTTAATTTTTGTGCACAATATACAAAGATTCACAACTCTGTTGTTAGTGACCCTCCAAGGAGTCAAATTTTAACTAGAGGGTAGATAATAAACCAATTCGTTGTTTGGGGACAGTAATTTGTGTCTATTATTTTTGAATAATTTTTAAAATTTTAATAACAATGCATTTTTTTTTTATTAAACATGACAAAAAAAATCAAATACAAAAGAATAATTTTGATTTCTCATTCATAATTGTTTTCATATTGGTACAGAAAAAATGAAGCGTCTGGATTAAGATTAGCTTCTGGAACTGATCCTAGTGCAGAAATGTTCTGACGGAATGGTTCCATCAGAACAGTTGGTTCCTACATGTTTCCTCAGAAGTAGGGTTAACAGTTCCGTCAGAACTGTTAAGCTAGACTGTTCCTCAGAGTCATTACATAACATTGAAATTGCTTAGTTTGTTGGAGTAGATGGTCTCTAGTCAGTTTTATATAGGATATAAAATGTTTCTCTCTCTCTCTTCTTTGTTTTTTGGTTGATCTGCTCCAAATAATTATTGTTTAGATCAGTGTTTCTATTGTATCCAAAAGAAAAATTATTCTAAAAAAAATCACAGCTAAGAATATTTGGATAAAACTAGCAAATATACATAAAAATATTCCATGTTACCTAATACAGGATGGGTCACTTGAAAATGAGCACTTGTTATGTGGAACATCTCCATATAAAATGAAAAGATGAATATGAAACATGAACAGAACAATTATTTCATGATAAAGCAATGGACCAATGTATGTTTTACATTGTACAGTTACATTTGAACAATATGTAATCATGAGATATTGAACAAAGTGTTTAGTCCTGAATGAAAAATCACCCCATATTATACAAAGATGTTTTCAACAAATTAATTAACATTGTGAATTAATACATAATATTTTCTTTATTTCTAACAGTAGTATATATAAAAGTAAACATTGGTATTTACAATATGGCAAAATTTCTATTTTTATACCTCATGCCTATGCTCATGCAACATTTTGTTTCCATGAANATTTAATATATATTTTACTGTGTAATATTTGACTTAAAATTATCACCATATTTTTTAAAATTCAATTTTGATCATTTTATATTATATTTTTCTCTTTACAGTTTTATTTGGATTTTTCCTTCTCTGTTCAGTGAGAACAGTCTATTATTACTCTGTAAAACCCCTTCGTTTGGAAACCTTCACAGAATCTACATAGCATCTTTAATGATCGATAACCATTTTTACTCTTCAAAATATTTAGTGAAATTATACTCTGTAAAAACAAATATTGAATTTAACTGAATTAATTTCACTCTATAAATAATCCTTCAACAAAAAATATATATGTATAAATTATTTTTATAATTGTTTTATAAGATTTAAGATTGTATTAATTTGTAATAGTTATAAATAAGAATTTTCTTAAATAAATATTCCAAGTATTTGTTAAAATGTAATAAAAGGATGAGTCAGATATCTAGTTTCCTTCCAAGTATTTTTGCAGTGTCATCATTAGTATAATTGATTACATTATTGCAGAAAATTGATGTAGATTTGATTCTTAACAGTAAAAAATAAAAGAAAATTGTAATTACCAAGTTTTAATAAAATGACAAAATATGCATAAAGATATGCATTTTAATAGGCTTTTTTTCAAGAAAAATTAAAGATATTTTAATGATAAATATTAAACAAATATAGTAAATGTGATCAACATTATATGTAATTATCAAATATTTGATATTTGTGTATTCATTTTAACTTTTCTTTTTATTGAAGTATTTCATATGAATTATAAGCTTTTGTAACTAATTATTAGAAGTTTGTAGATTTCTATTAAATTGAATATTTACTGAAATTAAATTTAATATTTAATTAAAACCTATTTAATAATTTAAATCAGAATTTTGTTACTTTATATCAAAGTCAAATTTTTGCTTTTGAATCTTCAGAC